>NC_142014.1:736398-752333 GCF_049901735.1 Notechis scutatus
TGTGCATTCATTGGCGACGTTCATTTTCATCGCCTCGACTTCATGGGGACCTAAACCTACCCTAACCCTAACCCAAATCCCAACCCTAACCCTAACCCTAACCCTATCCCTCCTAAGCATAATGTTGTACTGTCAATTCATTGCAGACATCCATTTTCATCTTTGACTTCATGGGGACCTAACCCTCACCCTAAGCCTAACCCAAATCCTAACCCTAACCCTATCCCTCCTAAGCATAATGTTGTGCTGTGAATTCATTGGCGACGTTCATTTTCCGCTTCGACTTCATGGGGACCTAACCCTAACCCTAATCCCAACCCTAACCCTAACACTAAACCACGAATGTGATTCTTCCATGTATTTTACCTGGAAAGATAGAATAGTCTGACTGAAAAGGTCATAGCCCTCCTAAGCAAAATGTTGCACTGTGAATTCATTGCAGACATCCATTTTCCGCTTCGACTTCATGGGGACCTAACCCTAACCCTAACGCTAACCCTATCCGTCCTAAGCATAATGTTGCGCTGTGCATTTATTGGCGACATTCATTTTCTTCCTCAACTTCATGGGGCCCAACCCTAACCCTACCCCTAACCCCTACCCTAACCCTAACCCTCCTAAGCATAATGTTGCGCTGTGAATTCATTGGGATCATTCATTTTCTGATTCGACTTCATGGGGACCTAACCCTAACCCTAATCCCAACCCTAACCCTAACCCTAACCCTATCCCTCCTAAGCATAATGTTGTGCTGTCAATTCATTGCAGACATCCATTTTCTGCTTCGACTTCATGGGGACCTAACCCTCACCCTAAGCCTAACCCTAACCCTATCCCTCCTAAGCATAATGTTGTGCTGTGAATTCATTGGCGACGTTCATTTTCCGCCTCGACTTCATGGGGACCTAACCCTAACCCTAATCCCAACCCTAACCCTAACACTAAACCTCGAATACGATTCTTCCATGTATTTTACCTGGAAAGATAGAATAGCCTGACTGAAAAGGTCATACCCCTCCTAAGCAAAATGTTGCACTGTGAATTCATTGCAGACATCCATTTTCCGCTTCGACTTCATGGGGACCTAACCCTATCTCTAACCCTAACCCTATCCCTCCTAAGCATAATGTTGCGCTGTGCATTCATTGGCGACGTTCATTTTCCGCCTCGACTTCATGGGGACCTAAACCTACCCTAACCCTAACCCAAATCCCAACCCTAACCCTAACCCTAACCCTAACCCTATCCCTCCTAAGCATAATGTTGTACTGTCAATTCATTGCAGACATCCATTTTCATCTTTGACTTCATGGGGACCTAACCCTCACCCTAAGCCTAACCCAAATCCTAACCCTAACCCTATCCCTCCTAAGCATAATGATGTGCTGTGAATTCATTGGCGACATTCATTTTCTTCCTCGACTTCATGGGGCCCAACCCTAACTATAACCATAACCCTACCCTAACCCCTACCCTAACCCTAACCCTCCTAAGCATAATGTTGCGCTGTGAATTCATTGGCATCGTTCATTTTCTGATTCGACTTCATGGGGACCTCACCCTAACCCTAATCCCAACCCTCACCCTAACACTAAACCTCGAATACGATTCTTCCATGTATTTTACCTGGAAAGATAGAATACCCTGACTGAAAAGGTCATACCCCTCCTAAGCACAATGTTGCACTGTGAATTCATTGGAGACATCCATTTTCCGCTTCGACTTCATGGGGACCTAACCCTATCTCTAACCCTAACCCTAACCCTATCCCTCCTAAGAATAATGTTGCGCTGTGCATTCATTGGCGACGTTCATTTTCCGCCTCGACTTCATGGGGACCTAAACCTACCCTAACCCAAATCCCAACCCTAACCCTAATCCCAACCCTAACCCTAACACTAAACCTCGAATGCGATTCTTCCATGTATTTTACCTGGAAATTTAGAATAGCCTGACTGAAAAGGTCATACCCCTCCTAAGCACAATGTTGCACTGTGAATTCATTGGATACATCCATTTTTCGCTTCGACTTCATGGGGACCTTACCCTAACCCTAACCCTAACCCTAATCCCAACCCTAACCCTAACACTAAACGTTGAATGCGATTCTTCCATGTATTTTACCTGGAAAGATAGAATAGCCTGACTGAAAAGGTCATACCCCTCCTAAGCGCAATGTTGCGCTGTGAATTCATTGGCGACTTTCATTTTCCGCCTCGACTTCATGGGGACCTAACCCTAACTTGAATCCCAACCCTAACCCTAACACTAAACCACAATGTGATTCTTCCATGTATTTTACCTGGAAAGAGAGAATAACCTGACTGAAAAGGTCATACCCTCCTAAGCACAATGTTGCACTGTGAATTCTTTGGAGACATCCATTTTCCGCTTCGACTTCATGGGGACCTAACCCTAACCCTAACCCTAAACCTTTCCCTCCTAAGCATAATGTTGCGCTGTGAATTCATTGGCGACGTTCGTTTTCCGCCTCGACTTCCTGATGACCTAACCCTAATGCGAACCCTAACCCTAACACTGAACCTCGAATGCGATTCTTCCATGTATTTTACCTGGAAAGATATAATAGCCTGACTGAAAAGGTCATACCCTCCTAAGCAAAATGTTGCACTGTGAATTCATTGCAGACATCCATTTTACGCTTCGACTTCATGGAGACCTAACCCTATCTCTAACCCTAACCCTATCCCTCCTAAGCATAATGTTGCGCTGTGCATTCATTGGTGACGTTCATTTTCTGCCTCGACTTCATGGGGACCTAACCCTAACCCTAATCCCAACCCTAACCCTAACACTAAACCTTGAATATGATTCTTCCATGTATTTTACCTGGAAAGATAAAATAGCCTGACTGAAAAGGTCATAGCCCTCCTAAGCAAAATGTTGCACTGTGAATTCATTGCAGACATCCATTTTACGCTTCGACTTCATGGAGACCTAACCCTAACCCTAACGCTAACCCTATCCGTCCTAAGCATAATGTTGCGCTGTGCATTTATTGGCGACATTCATTTTCTTCCTCAACTTCATGGGGCCCAACCCTAACCCTACCCCTAACCCCTACCCTAACCCTAACCCTCCTAAGCATAATGTTGTGCTGTGAATTCATTGGGATCATTCATTTTCTGATTCGACTTCATGGGGACCTAACCCTAACCCTAATCCCAACCCTAACACTAACACTAAACCTCGAATGCGATTCTTTCATGTATTTTACCTGGAAAGATAGAATAGTCTGACTGAAAAGGTCATACCCCTCCTAAGCACAATGTTGCACTGTGAATTCATTGGAGACATCCATTTTCTGCTTTGACTTCATGGGGACCTAACCCTAACCCTAACCCTACCCCTAACCCCTACCCTAACCCTAACCCTATCCCTCCTAAGCATAATGTTGCGCTGTGAATTCATTGCGACATTCATTTTCTGCCTCGACTTCATGGGGCCCAACCCTAACCCTAATCCCAACCCTAACCCTAACACTAAACCTCGAATGCGATTCTTCCATGTATTTTACCTGGAAATATAGAATAGCCTGACTGAAAAGGTCATACCCTCCTAAGCACAATGTTGCACTGTGAATTCATTGGATACATCCATTTTCCGCTTCGACTTCATGGGGACCTTACCTAACCCTAACCCTAATCCCAACCCTAACCCTAACACTAAACGTTGAATGCGATTCTTCCATGTATTTTACCTGGAAAGATAGAATAGCCTGACTGAAAAGGTCATACCCTCCTAAGCGCAATGTTGCGCTGTGAATTCATTGGCGACTTTCATTTTCCGCCTCGACTTCATGGGGACCTAACCCTAATCCCTAATCCCAACCCTAACCCTAACACTAAACCACGAATGTGATTCTTCCATGTATTTTACCTGGAAAGATAGAATAACCTGACTGAAAAGGTAATACCCCTCCTAAACAAAATGTTGCACTGTGAATTCATTGGAGACATCCATTTTCTGCTTCGACTTCATGGGGACCTAACCCTAACCCTAACCCTATCCCTCCTAAGCATAATGTTGCGCTGTGAATTCATTGGCGACGTTCGTTTTCCGCCTCGACTTCCTGGGGACCTAACCCTAATGCGAACCCAACCCTAACACTGAACCTCTCGAATGCGATTCTTCCATGTATTTTACCTGGAAAGATAGAATAGCCTGACTGAAAAGGTCATACCCTCCTAAGCACAATGTTGCACTGTGAATTCATTGGAGACATCCATTTTCCGCTTCGACTTCATGGGGATCTAACCCTAACCCTAACCCTAACCCTAACCCTAACCTTAACCCTAAACCACGAATGCGATTCTTCCATGTATTTTACCTGGAAAGATAGAATACCCTGACTGAAAAGGTCATACCCCTCCTAAGCACAATGTTGCACTGTGAATTCATTGGAGACATCCATTTTCCGCTTCGACTTCATGGGGACCTAACCCTAACTCTAACCCTAACCCTAACCCTATCCCTCCTAAGCATAATGTTGCGCTGTGCATTCATTGGCGACGTTCATTTTCCGCCTCGACTTCATGGGGACCTAAACCTACCCTAACCCAAATCCCAACCCTAACCCTAATCCCAACCCTAACCCTAACACTAAACCTCGAATGCGATTCTTCCATGTATTTTACCTGGAAATTTAGAATAGCCTGACTGAAAAGGTCATACCCCTCCTAAGCACAATGTTGCACTGTGAATTCATTGGATACATCCATTTTCCGCTTCGACTTCATGGGGACCTTACCCTAACCCTAACCCTAACCCTAATCCCAACCCTAACCCTAACACTAAACGTTGAATGCGATTCTTCCATGTATTTTACCTGGAAAGATAGAATAGCCTGACTGAAAAGGTCATACCCCTCCTAAGCACAATGTTGCGCTGTGAATTCATTGGCGACTTTCATTTTCCGCCTCGACTTCATGGGGACCTAACCCTAACTTTAATCCCAACCCTAACCCTAACACTAAACCACGAATGTGATTCTTCCATGTATTTTACCTGGAAAGATAGAATAACCTGACTGAAAAGGTAATACCCCTCCTAAACAAAATGTTGCACTGTGAATTCATTGGAGACATCCATTTTCCGCTTCGACTTCATGGGGACCTAACCCTAACCCTAACCCTAACCCTATCCCTCCTAAGCATAATGTTGCGCTGTGAATTCATTGGCGACGTTCGTTTTCCGCCTCGACTTCCTGGGGACCTAACCCTAATGCGAACCCTAACCCTAACACTGAACCTCGAATGCGATTCTTCCATGTATTTTACCTGGAAAGATAGAATAGCCTGACTGAAAAGGTCATACCCCTCCTAAGCACAATGTTGCACTGTGAATTCATTGGAGACATCCATTTTCCGCTTCGACTTCATGGGGATCTAACCCTAACCCTAACCCTAACCCTAACCCTAACCCTAAACCACAATACGATTCTTCCATGTATTTTACCTGGAAAGATAGAATAGCCTGACTGAAAAGGTCATACCCCTCCTAAGCACAATGTTGCACTGTGAATTCATTGGCGACGTTCATTTTCCACCTCGACTTCATGGGGACCTAACCCTAACCCTAACCCTAACCCAACCCTAACCCTAAACCACGAATGCGATTCTTCCATGTATTTTACCTGGAAAGATAGAATAGCCTGACTGAAAAGGTCATACCCCTCCTAAACACAATGTTGCACTGTGAATTCATTGGAGACATCCATTTTCCGCTTCGACTTCATGGGGATCTAACCCTAACCCTAACCTTAACCCTAACCCTATCCCTCCTAAGCATAATGTTGCGCTGTGAATTCATTGGCGACGTTCATTTTCTGCCTCGACTTCATGGGGACCTAACCCTACCCTAATCCCAACCCTAACCCTAACCCTAACCCTATCCCTCCTAAGCATAATGTTGTGCTGTCAATTCATTGCAGACATCCATTTTCTGCTTCGACTTCATGGGGACCTAACCCTCACCCTAAGCCTAACCCTAACCCTAACCCTATCCCTCCTAAGCATAATGTTGTGCTGTGAATTCATTGGCGACATTCATTTTCCGCCTCGACTTCATGGGGACCTAACCCTAACCCTAATCCCAACCCTAACCCTAACACTAAACCTCGAATACGATTCTTCCATGTATTTTACCTGGAAAGATAGAATAGCCTGACTGAAAAGGTCATACCCCTCCTAAGCAAAATGTTGCCTGTGAATTCATTGCAGACATCCATTTTCCGGTTCGACTTCATGGGGACCTAACCCTATCTCTAACCCTAACCCTATCCCTCCTAAGCATAATGTTGCGCTGTGCATTCATTGGCGACGTTCATTTTCCGCCTCGACTTCATGGGGACCTAAACCTACCCTAACCCTAACCCAAATCCCAACCCTAACCCTAACCCTAACCCTATCCCTCCTAAGCATAATGTTGTACTGTCAATTCATTGCAGACATCCATTTTCATCTTTGACTTCATGGGGACCTAACCCTCACCCTAAGCCTAACCCAAATCCTAACCCTAACCCTATCCCTCCTAAGCATAATGTTGTGCTGTGAATTCATTGGCGACGTTCATTTTCCGTCTCGACTTCATGGGGACCTAACCCTAACCCTAATCCCAACCCTAACCCTAACACTAAACCTCGAATATGATTCTTCCATGTATTTTACCTGGAAAGATAGAATAGTCTGACTGAAAAGGTCATAGCCCTCCTAAGCAAAATGTTGCACTGTGAATTCATTGCAGACATCCATTTTCCGCTTCGACTTCATGGGGACCTAACCCTAACCCTAACGCTAACCCTATCCGTCCTAAGCATAATGTTGCGCTGTGCATTTATTGGCGACATTCATTTTCTTCCTCAACTTCATGGGGCCCAACCCTAACCCTACCCCTAACCCCTACCCTAACCCTAACCCTCCTAAGCATAATGTTGCGCTGTGAATTCATTGGGATCATTCATTTTCTGATTCGACTTCATGGGGACCTAACCCTAACCCTAATCCCAACCCTAACCCTAACCCTACTATCCCTCCTAAGCATAATGTTGTGCTGTCAATTCATTGCAGACATCCATTTTCTGCTTCGACTTCATGGGGACCTAACCCTCACCCTAAGCCTAACCTAACCCTATCCCTCCTAAGCATAATGTTGTGCTGTGAATTCATTGGCGACGTTCATTTTCCGTCTCGATTTCATGGGGACCTAACCTAACCCTAATCCCAACCCTAACCCTAACACTAAACCTCGAATACGATTCTTCCATGTATTTTACCTGGAAAGATAGAATAGCCTGACTGAAAAGGTCATACCCTCCTAAGCAAAATGTTGCCTGTGAATTCATTGCAGACATCCATTTTCCGCTTCGACTTCATGGGGACCTAACCCTATCTCTAACCCTAACCCTATCCCTCCTAAGCATAATGTTGCGCTGTGCATTCATTAGCGACTCATTTTCCGCCTCGACTTCATGGGGACCTAAACCTACCTAACCCAAACCCAACCTAACCCTAACCCTAACCCTAACCCTATCCCTCCTAAGCATAATGTTGTACTGTCAATTCATTGCAGACATCCATTTTCATCTTTGACTTCATGGGGACCTAACCCTCACCCTAAGCCTAACCCAAATCCTAACCCTAACCCTATCCCTCCTAAGCATAATGATGTGCTGTGAATTCATTGGCGACATTCATTTTCTTCCTCGACTTCATGGGGCCCAACCCTAACTATAACCCTAACCCTACCCCTAACCCCTACCCTAACCCTAACCCTCCTAAGCATAATGTTGCGCTGTGAATTCATTGGCATCGCTTCATTTTCTGATTCGACTTCATGGGGACCTCACCCTAACCCTAATCCCAACCCTCACCCTAACACTAAACCTCGAATACGATTCTTCCATGTATTTTACCTGGAAAGATAGAATACCCTGACTGAAAAGGTCATACCCTCCTAAGTACAGTGTTGCACTGTGAATTCATTGGAGACATCCATTTTCCGCTTCGACTTCATGGGGACCTAACCCTATCTCTAACCCTAACCCTAACCCTATCCCTCCTAAGAATAATGTTGCGCTGTGCATTCATTGGCGACGTTCATTTTCCGCCTCGACTTCATGGGGACCTAAACCTACCCTAACCCAAATCCCAACCCTAACCCTAATCCCAACCCTAACCCTAACACTAAACCTCGAATGCGATTCTTCCATGTATTTTACCTGGAAATTTAGAATAGCCTGACTGAAAAGGTCATACCCTCCTAAGCAGAATGTTGCACTGTGAATTCATTGGATACATCCATTTTCCGCTTTGACTTCATGGGGACCTTACCCTAACCCTAACCCTAACCCTAATCCCAACCCTAACCCTAACACTAAACGTTGAATGCGATTCTTCCATGTATTTTACCTGGAAAGATAGAATAGCCTGACTGAAAAGGTCATACCCCTCCTAAGCGCAATGTTGCGCTGTGAATTCATTGGCGACTTTCATTTTCCGCCTCGACTTCATGGGGACCTAACCCTAACTTTAATCCCAACCCTAACCCTAACACTAAACCACGAATGTGATTCTTCCATGTATTTTACCTGGAAAGATAGAATAACCTGACTGAAAAGGTCATACCCCTCCTAAGCACAATGTTGCACTGTGAATTCATTGGAGACATCCATTTTCCGCTTCGACTTCATGGGGACCTAACCCTAACCCTAACCCTAACCCTTTCCCTCCTAAGCATAATGTTGCGCTGTGAATTCATTGGCGACGTTCGTTTTCCGCCTCGACTTCCTGGGGATGACCTAACCCTAATGCGAACCCTAACCCTAACACTGAACCTCGAATGCGATTCTTCCATGTATTTTACCTGGAAAGATATAATAGCCTGACTGAAAAGGTCATACCCTCCTAAGCAAAATGTTGCACTGTGAATTCATTGCAGACATCCATTTTACGCTTCGACTTCATGGAGACCTAACCCTATCTCTAACCCTAACCCTATCCCTCCTAAGCATAATGTTGCGCTGTGCATTCATTGGTGACGTTCATTTTCTGCCTCGACTTCATGGGGACCTAACCCTAACCCTAATCCCAACCCTAACCCTAACACTAAACCTTGAATATGATTCTTCCATGTATTTTACCTGGAAAGATAGAATAGCCTGACTGAAAAGGTCATAGCCCTCCTAAGCAAAATGTTGCACTGTGAATTCATTGCAGACATCCATTTTACGCTTCGACTTCATGGAGACCTAACCCTAACCCTAATGCTAACCCTATCCGTCCTAAGCATAATGTTGCGCTGTGAATTCATTGGGATCATTCATTTTCTGATTCGACTTCATGGGGACCTAACCCTAACCCTAATCCCAACCCTAACACTAACACTAAACCTCGAATGCGATTCTTCCATGTATTTTACCTGGAAAGATAGAATAGCCTGACTGAAAAGGTCATACCCCTCCTAAGCACAATGTTGCACTGTGAATTCATTGGAGACATCCATTTTCTGCTTTGACTTCATGGGGACCTAACCCTAACCCTATCCCTAACCCTAACCCTCCTAACCCCTACCCTAACCCTAACCCTATCCCTCCTAAGCATAATGTTGCGCTGTGAATTCATTGGCGACATTCATTTTCTGCCTCGACTTCATGGGGCCCAACCTAACCCTAATCCCAACCTAACCCTAACACTAAACCTCGAATGCGATTCTTCCATGTATTTTACCTGGAAATATAGAATAGCCTGACTGAAAAGGTCATACCCCTCCTAAGCACAATGTTGCACTGTGAATTCATTGGATACATCCATTTTCCGCTTCGACTTCATGGGGACCTTACCCTAACCCTAATCCCAACCCTAACCCTAACACTAAACGTTGAATGCGATTCTTCCATGTATTTTACCTGGAAAGATAGAATAGCCTGACTGAAAAGGTCATACCCCTCCTAAGCGCAATGTTGCGCTGTGAATTCATTGGCGACTTTCATTTTCCGCCTCGACTTCATGGGGACCTAACCCTAACTTTAATCCCAACCCTAACCCTAACACTAAACCACGAATGTGATTCTTCCATGTATTTTACCTGGAAAGATAGAATAACCTGACTGAAAAGGTAATACCCCTCCTAAACAAAATGTTGCACTGTGAATTCATTGGAGACATCCATTTTCCGCTTCGACTTCATGGGGACCTAACCCTAACCCTAACCCTAACCCTATCCCTCCTAAGCATAATGTTGCGCTGTGAATTCATTGGCGACGTTCGTTTTCCGCCTCGACTTCCTGGGGACCTAACCCTAATGCGAACCCTAACCCTAACACTGAACCTCGAATGCGATTCTTCCATGTATTTTACCTGGAAAGATAGAATAGCCTGACTGAAAAGGTCATACCCCTCCTAAGCACAATGTTGCACTGTGAATTCATTGGAGACATCCATTTTCCGCTTCGACTTCATGGGGATCTAACCCTAACCCTAACCCTAACCCTAACCTTAACCCTAAACCACGAATGCGATTCTTCCATGTATTTTACCTGGAAAGATAGAATAGCCTGACTGAAAAGGTCATACCCCTCCTAAGCACAATGTTGCACTGTGAATTCATTGGAGACATCCATTTTCCGCTTCGACTTCATGGGGACCTAACCCTAACCCTAACCCTATCCCTCCTAAGCATAATGTTGCGCTGTGCATTCATTGGCGACGTTCATTTTCCGCCTCGACTTCATGGGGACCTAAACCTACCCTAACCCTAACCCAAATCCCAACCCTAACCCTAACCCTAACCCTATCCCTCCTAAGCATAATGTTGTACTGTCAATTCATTGCAGACATCCATTTTCATCTTTGACTTCATGGGGACCTAACCCTCACCCTAAGCCTAACCCAAATCCTAACCCTAACCCTATCCCTCCTAAGCATAATGTTGTGCTGTGAATTCATTGGCGACGTTCATTTTCCGTTTCGACTTCATGGGGACCTAACCCTAACCCTAATCCAAACCCTAACCCTAACACTAAACCTCGAATGCGATTCTTCCATGTATTTTACCTGGAAAGATAGAATAGTCTGACTGAAAAGGTCATAGCCCTCCTAAGCAAAATGTTGCACTGTGAATTCATTGCAGACATCCATTTTCCGCTTCGACTTCATGGGGACCTAACCCTAACCCTAACGCTAACCCTATCCGTCCTAAGCATAATGTTGCGCTGTGCATTTATTGGCGACATTCATTTCCTTCCTCAACTTCATGGGGCCCAACCTAACCCTACCCCTAACCCCTACCCTAACCCTAACCCTCCTAAGCATAATGTTGCGCTGTGAATTCATTGGGATCATTCATTTTCTGATTCGACTTCATGGGGACCTAACCCTAACCCTAATCCCAACCCTAACCCTAACCCTAACCCTATCCCTCCTAAGCATAATGTTGTGCTGTCAATTCATTGCAGACATCCATTTTCTGCTTCGACTTCATGGGGACCTAACCCTCACCCTAAGCCTAACCCTAACCCTATCCCTCCTAAGCATAATGTTGTGCTGTGAATTCATTGGCGACGTTCATTTTCCGTCTCGACTTCATGGGGACCTAACCCTAACCCTAATCCCAACCCTAACCCTAACACTAAACCTCGAATACGATTCTTCCATGTATTTTACCTGGAAAGATAGAATAGCCTGACTGAAAAGGTCATACCCTCCTAAGCAAAATGTTGCCTGTGAATTCATTGCAGACATCCATTTTCCGCTTCGACTTCATGGGGACCTAACCCTATCTCTAACCCTAACCCTATCCCTCCTAAGCATAATGTTGCGCTGTGCATTCATTGGCGACGTTCATTTTCCGCCTCGACTTCATGGGGACCTAAACCTACCCTAACCCTAACCCAAATCCCAACCCTAACCCTAACCCTAACCCTATCCCTCCTAAGCATAATGTTGTACTGTCAATTCATTGCAGACATCCATTTTCATCTTTGACTTCATGGGGACCTAACCCTCACCCTAAGCCTAACCCAAATCCTAACCCTAACCCTATCCCTCCTAAGCATAATGTTGTGCTGTGAATTCATTGGCGACATTCATTTTCTTCCTCGACTTCATGGGGCCCAACCCTAACTATAACCCTAACCCTACCCCTAACCCCTACCCTAACCCTAACCCTCCTAAGCATAATGTTGCGCTGTGAATTCATTGGCACGTTCATTTTCCGACTCGACTTCATGGGGACCTAACCCTAACCCTAATCCCAACCCTAACCCTAACACTAAACCTCGAATACGATTCTTCCATGTATTTTACCTGGAAAGATAGAATAGCCTGACTGAAAAGGTCATACCCCTCCTAAGCAAAATGTTGCCTGTGAATTCATTGCAGACATCCATTTTCCGCTTCGACTTCATGGGGACCTAACCCTATCTCTAACCCTAACCCTATCCCTCCTAAGCATAATGTTGCGCTGTGCATTCATTGGCGACGTTCATTTTCCGCCTCGACTTCATGGGGACCTAAACCTACCCTAACCCTAACCCAAATCCCAACCCTAACCCTAACCCTAACCCTATCCCTCCTAAGCATAATGTTGTACTGTCAATTCATTGCAGACATCCATTTTCATCTTTGACTTCATGGGGACCTAACCCTCACCCTAAGCCTAACCCAAATCCTAACCCTAACCCTATCCCTCCTAAGCATAATGATGTGCTGTGAATTCATTGGCGACATTCATTTTCTTCCTCGACTTCATGGGGCCCAACCCTAACTATAACCCTAACCCTACCCCTAACCCCTACCCTAACCCTAACCCTCCTAAGCATAATGTTGCGCTGTGAATTCATTGGCATCGTTCATTTTCTGATTCGACTTCATGGGGACCTACCTAACCCTAACCCTAATCCCAACCCTAACCCTAACACTAAACCTCGAATACGATTCTTCCATGTATTTTACCTGGAAAGATAGAATACCCTGACTGAAAAGGTCATACCCCTCCTAAGTACAGTGTTGCACTGTGAATTCATTGGAGACATCCATTTTCCGCTTCGACTTCATGGGGACCTAACCCTATCTCTAACCCTAACCCTAACCCTATCCCTCCTAAGAATAATGTTGCGCTGTGCATTCATTGGCGACGTTCATTTTCCGCCTCGACTTCATGGGGACCTAAACCTACCCTAACCCAAATCCCAACCCTAACCCTAATCCCAACCCTAACCCTAACACTAAACCTCGAATGCGATTCTTCCATGTATTTTACCTGGAAATTTAGAATAGCCTGACTGAAAAGGTCATACCCCTCCTAAGCACAATGTTGCACTGTGAATTCATTGGATACATCCATTTTCCGCTTCGACTTCATGGGGACCTTACCCTAACCCTAACCCTAACCCTAATCCCAACCCTAACCCTAACACTAAACGTTGAATGCGATTCTTCCATGTATTTTACCTGGAAAGATAGAATAGCCTGACTGAAAAGGTCATACCCCTCCTAAGCGCAATGTTGCGCTGTGAATTCATTGGCGACTTTCATTTTCCGCCTCGACTTCATGGGGACCTAACCCTAACTTGAATCCCAACCCTAACCCTAACACTAAACCACGAATGTGATTCTTCCATGTATTTTACCTGGAAAGAGAGAATAACCTGACTGAAAAGGTCATACCCCTCCTAAGCACAATGTTGCACTGTGAATTCTTTGGAGACATCCATTTTCCGCTTCGACTTCATGGGGACCTAACCCTAACCCTAACCCTAAACCTATCCCTCCTAAGCATAATGTTGCGCTGTGAATTCATTGGCGACGTTCGTTTTCCGCCTCGACTTCCTGATGACCTAACCCTAATGCGAACCCTAACCCTAACACTGAACCTCGAATGCGATTCTTCCATGTATTTTACCTGGAAAGATATAATAGCCTGACTGAAAAGGTCATACCCCTCCTAAGCAAAATGTTGCACTGTGAATTCATTGCAGACATCCATTTTACGCTTCGACTTCATGGAGACCTAACCCTATCTCTAACCCTAACCCTATCCCTCCTAAGCATAATGTTGCGCTGTGCATTCATTGGTGACGTTCATTTTCTGCCTCGACTTCATGGGGACCTAACCCTAACCCTAATCCCAACCCTAACCCTAACACTAAACCTTGAATATGATTCTTCCATGTATTTTACCTGGAAAGATAAAATAGCCTGACTGAAAAGGTCATAGCCCTCCTAAGCAAAATGTTGCACTGTGAATTCATTGCAGACATCCATTTTACGCTTCGACTTCATGGGGCCCAACCCTAACCCTACCCCTAACCCCTACCCTAACCCTAACCCTCCTAAGCATAATGTTGTGCTGTGAATTCATTGGGATCATTCATTTTCTGATTCGACTTCATGGGGACCTAACCCTAACCCTAATCCCAACCCTAACACTAACACTAAACCTCGAATGCGATTCTTTCATGTATTTTACCTGGAAAGATAGAATAGTCTGACTGAAAAGGTCATACCCCTCCTAAGCACAATGTTGCACTGTGAATTCATTGGAGACATCCATTTTCTGCTTTGACTTCATGGGGACCTAACCCTAACCATAACCCTACCCCTAACCCCTACCCTAACCCTAACCCTATCCCTCCTAAGCATAATGTTGCGCTGTGAATTCATTGGCGACATTCATTTTCTGCCTCGACTTCATGGGGCCCAACCCTAACCCTAATCCCAACCCTAACCCTAACACTAAACCTCGAATGCGATTCTTCCATGTATTTTACCTGGAAATATAGAATAGCCTGACTGAAAAGGTCATACCCCTCCTAAGCACAATGTTGCACTGTGAATTCATTGGATACATCCATTTTCCGCTTCGACTTCATGGGGACCTTACCCTAACCCTAACCCTAATCCCAACCCTAACCCTAACACTAAACGTTGAATGCGATTCTTCCATGTATTTTACCTGGAAAGATAGAATAGCCTGACTGAAAAGGTCATACCCCTCCTAAGCGCAATGTTGCGCTGTGAATTCATTGGCGACTTTCATTTTCGCCTCGACTTCATGGGGACCTAACCCTAACTTTAATCCCAACCCTAACCCTAACACTAAACCACGAATGTGATTCTTCCATGTATTTTACCTGGAAAGATAGAATAACCTGACTGAAAAGGTAATACCCCTCCTAAACAAAATGTTGCACTGTGAATTCATTGGAGACATCCATTTTTCGCTTCGACTTCATGGGGACCTAACCCTAACCCTAACCCTATCCCTCCTAAGCATAATGTTGCGCTGTGAATTCATTGGCGACGTTCGTTTTCCGCCTCGACTTCCTGGGGACCTAACCCTAATGCGAACCCTAACCCTAACACTGAACCTCGAATGCGATTCCCTTCCATGTACCGTGATTTGCCAGGCGTATAAGACGACTGGGCGTATAAGACGACCCCCAACATTTCCACTCAAAATATAGAGTTTGTTATATACTCGCCGTATAAGACTACCCCTCTTCCACACACCTTCCACTTTTGCACTTTTTTTTTTTTTTGACGCACTTTTCTGCTTTGGACAATTTTGAAATGAGCTAATCCAATTTTGAACCAAGAATATGCAAATAGCTATGGAGTTTAGAAATGAGTTTTAAAAATATTTTTCATTGCTTACCATTAAGCGTAAAATATGTTGTAAATAAAATGAGAATACAGGAAACGTTCTCTTCTCAATACAGCTGATCTCTCTCTCTCTCTCTCTCTCTCACACACACACACACACACACACACCAAAAACCCGGACACTGAAAAGGCTGCCAAGGAACAGTATATTCAATGCCTTCTCTTTAATCAAGAAACAAGGAATTCCTTAGAATCTTTTTTTTCCCCAAGTGGCCCTCTTTAAAAAAAAAATGGAGGTAACACTTTCGAAAA
>NC_142014.1:752433-771926 GCF_049901735.1 Notechis scutatus
GAATCACATTCGTGGTTTAGTGTTAGGGTTAGGGGTTGGGATTAAAGTTAGGGTTAGGTCCCCATGAAGTCGAGGCGGAAAATGAAAGTCGCCAATGAATTCACAGCGCAACATTATGCTTAGGAGGGGTATGACCTTTTCAGTCAGGCTATTCTATCTTTCCAGGTAAAATACATGGAAGAATCGCATTCAACGTTTAGTGTTAGGGTTAGGGTTGGGATTAGGTTAGGGTTAGGGTTAGGGTAAGGTCCCCATGAAGTCGAAGCGGAAAATGGATGTATCCAATGAATTCACAGTGCAACATTGTGCTTAGGAGGGGTATGACCTTTTCAGTCAGGCTATTCTATATTTCCAGGTAAAATACATGGAAGAATCGCATTCGAGGTTTAGTGTTAGGGTTAGGGTTGGGATTAGGGTTAGGGTTGGGCCCCATGAAGTCGAGGCAGAAAATGAATGTCGCCAATGAATTCACAGCGCAACATTATGCTTAGGAGGGATAGGGTTAGGGTTAGGGTAGGGGTTAGGGGTAGGGTTAGGGTTAGGGTTAGGTCCCCATGAAGTCAAAGCAGAAAATGGATGTCTCCAATGAATTCACAGTGCAACATTGTGCTTAGGAGGGGTATGACCTTTTCAGTCAGACTATTCTATCTTTCCAGGTAAAATACATGGAAGAATCGCATTCGAGGTTTAGTGTTAGGGTTACGGTTGGGATTAGGGTTAGGGTTAGGTTTAGGTCCCCATGAAGTCGAAGCGGAAAATGGATGTATCCAATGAATTCACAGTGCAACATTGTGCTTAGGAGGGGTATGACCTTCTCAGTCAGGCTATTCTATCTTTCCAGGTAAAATACATGAAAGAATCGCATTCGAGGTTTAGTGTTAGTGTTAGGGTTGGGATTAGGGTTAGGGTTAGGTCCCCATGAAGTCGAATCAGAAAATGAATGATCCCAATGAATTCACAGCGCAACATTATGCTTAGGAGGGTTAGGGTTAGGGTAGGGGTTAGGGTTAGGGTTAGGGTTGGGCCCCATGAAGTTGAGGAAGAAAATGAATGTTGCCAATAAATGCACAGCGCAACATTATGCTTAGGACGGATAGGGTTAGCTTTAGGGTTAGGTCCCCATGAAGTCGAAGCGGAAAATGGATGTCTGCAATGAATTCACAGTGCAACATTTTGCTTAGGAGGGCTATGACCTTTTCAGTCAGACTATTCTATCTTTCCAGGTAAAATACATGGAAGAATCATATTCAAGGTTTAGTGTTAGGGTTAGGGTTGGGATTAGGGTTAGGTCCCCATGAAGTCGAGACGGAAAATGAACGTCGCCAATGAATTCACAGCACAACATTATGCTTAGGAGGGATAGGGTTAGGGTTAGGATTTGGGTTGGGCTTAGGGTGAGGGTTAGGTCCCCATGAAGTCGAAGATGAAAATGGATGTCTGCAATGAATTGACAGTACAATATTATGCTTAGGAGGGATAGGGTTAGGGTTAGGGTTGGGATTTGGGTTAGGGTTAGGGTAGGTGGCTATTCTGCCTTAGCTATTTTGCCATAGAACAAATCTTGCCCAGCACGTACACCACTCAGGGCAAATTCCACTGAAACTGACAGGATTAACTACAAAAGTTTGTGTCAGCTAGAAACTGTGTATTTGGTATTAAGACATGTCTACCTGAAAACTATCAGTCATGTAGTTTGCTCCTTGTGTCACGTATCTTGGTTGTAATGATTAACCCTGTAACTTCTTTGTTTCCTGCAATCACCCCGCACCCCCGTCTTTGGAATCAGCACAATAAAAGGGGACAGCGCAAAGCAATCGGGGCCGCCGGGACCATTCCATCTGCCCCAGGCGCGATGTGTTTCCTCACCTAAAGAAACTGTTTGTTTTGTGTCTTTTTCTTTGTGCCTTGGCACTCACCCTCGCGAGGGCTCCGCTAAATTATTTCTTGAAAGGAATTCAGCAACAGACTGGAGAATTGAATCAACGGACCGGTCGCTCGACGCGACAAGGGTAGGTTTAGGTCCCCATGAAGTCGAGGCGGAAAAGGAACGTCGCCAATGAATGCACAGCGCAACATTATGCTTAGGAGGGATAGGGTTAGGGTTAGGGTTAGAGATAGGGTTAGGTCCCCATGAAGTCGAAGCGGAAAATGGATGTCTCCAATGAATTCACAGTGCAACATTGTGCTTAGGAGGGGTATGACCTTTTCAGTCAGGCTATTCTATCTTTCCAGGTAAAATACATGGAAGAATCGCATTCGAGGTTCAGTGTTAGGGTTAGGGTTCGCATTAGGGTTAGGTCCCCAGGAAGTCGAGGCGGAAAATGGATGTCTCCAATGAATTCACAGTGCAACATTTTGTTTAGGAGGGGTATTACCTTTTCAGTCAGGTTATTCTATCTTTCCAGGTGAAATACATGGAAGAATCACATTCGTGGTTTAGTGTTAGGGTTAGGGTTGGGATTAAAGTTAGGGTTAGGTCCCCATGAAGTCGAGGCGGAAAATGGATGTCTGCAATGAATTCACAGTGCAACATTTTGCTTAGGAGGGCTATGACCTTTTCAGTCAGACTATTCTATCTTTCCAGGTAAAATACATGGAAGAATCATATTCAAGGTTTAGTGTTAGGGTTAGGGTTGGGATTAGGGTTAGGGTTAGGTCCCCATGAAGTCGAGATGGAAAATGAACGTCGCCAATGAATTCACAGCACAACATTATGCTTAGGAGGGATAGGGTTAGGGTTAGGGTTAGGATTTGGGTTAGGCTTAGGGTGAGGGTTAGGTCCCCATGAAGTCAAAGATGAAAATGGATGTCTGCAATGAATTGACAGTACAACATTATGCTTAGGAGGGATAGGGTTAGTGTTAGGGTTAGGGTTGGGATTAGGGTTAGGGTTAGGTCCCCATGAAGTCGAAGCAGAAAATGGATGTCTGCAATGAATTGACAGCACAACATTATGCTTAGGAGGGATAGGGTTAGGGTTAGGGTTAGGGTTGGGATTAGGGTAGGGTTAGGTCCCCATGAAGTCGAGGCGGAAAATAAACGTCGCCAATGAATTCACAGTGCAACATTATGCTTAGGAGGGATAGAGTTAGGGTTAAGGTTAGGGTTAGGGTTAGATCCCCATGAAGTCGAAGCGGAAAATGGATGTCTCCAATGAATTCACAGTGCAACATTGTGCTTAGGAGGGGTATGACCTTTTCAGTCAGGCTATTCTATCTTTCCAGGTAAAATACATGGAAGAATCGCATTCGAGGTTTAGTGTTAGGGTTAGGGTTCGCATTAGGGTTAGGTCCCCAGGAAGTCGAGGCGGAAAATGGATGTCTCCAATGAATTCACAGTGCAACATTTTGTTTAGGAGGGGTATTACCTTTTCAGTCAGGTTATTCTATCTTTCCAGGTAAAATACATGGAAGAATCACATTCGTGGTTTAGTGTTAGGGTTAGGGTTGGGATTAAAGTTAGGGTTAGGTCCCCATGAAGTCGAGGCGGAAAATGAAAGTCGCCAATGAATTCACAGCGCAACATTGCGCTTAGGAGGGGTATGACCTTTTCAGTCAGGTTATTCTATCTTTCCAGGTAAAATATATGGAAGAATCGCATTCAACGTTTAGTGTTAGGGTTAGGGTTGGGATTAGGGTTAGGGTTGGTTTAGGTCCCCATGAAGTCGAGGCGGAAAATGGATGTATCCAATGAATTCACAGTGCAACATTGTGCTTAGGAGGGGTATGACCTTTTCAGTCAGGCTATTCTATATTTCCAGGTAAAATACATGGAAGAATCGCATTCGAGGTTTAGTGTTAGGGTTAGGGTTGGGATTAGGGTTAGGGTTGGGCCCCATGAAGTCGAGGCAGAAAATGAATGTTGCCAATGAATTCACAGCGCAACATTATGCTTAGGAGGGATAGGGTTAGGGTTAGGGTAGGGGTTAGGGGTAGGGTTAGGGTTAGGTTTAGGTCCCCATGAAGTCGAAGCGGAAAATGGATGTATCCAATGAATTCACAGTGCAACATTGTGCTTAGGAGCGGTATGACCTTCTCAGTCAGGCTATTCTATCTTTCCAGGTAAAATACATGAAAGAATCGCATTCGAGGTTTAGTGTTAGTGTTAGGGTTGGGATTAAAGTTAGGGTTAGGTCCCCATGAAGTCGAGGCGGAAAATGAATGATCCCAATGAATTCACAGCGCAACATTATGCTTAGGAGGGTTAGGGTTAGGGTAGGGGTTAGGGTTAGGGTTAGGGTTGGGCCCCATGAAGTTGAGGAAGAAAATGAATGTTGCCAATAAATGCACAGCGCAACATTATGCTTAGGACGGATAGGGTTAGCTTTAGGGTTAGGTCCCCATGAAGTCGAAGCGGAAAATGGATGTCTGCAATGAATTCACAGTGCAACATTTTGCTTAGGAGGGCTATGACCTTTTCAGTCAGACTATTCTTTCTTTCCAGGTAAAATACATGGAAGAATCATATTCAAGGTTTAGTGTTAGGGTTAGGGTTGGGATTAGGGTTAGGGTTAGGTCCCCATGAAGTCGAGACGGAAAATGAACGTCGCCAATGAATTCACAGCACAACATTATGCTTAGGAGGGATAGGGTTATGGTTAGGATTTGGGTTAGGCTTAGGGTGAGGGTTAGGTCCCCATGAAGTCGAAGATGAAAATGGATGTCTGCAATGAATTGACAGTACAATATTATGCTTAGGAGGGATAGGGTTAGGGTTAGGGTTGGGATTTGGGTTAGGGTTAGGGTATGTGGCTATTCTGCCTTAGCTATTTTGCCATAGAACAAATCTTGCCCAGCACGTACACCACTCAGGGCAAATTCCACTGAAACTGACAGGATTAACTACAAAAGTTTGTGTCAGCTAGAAACTGTGTATTTGGTATTAAGACATGTCTACCTGAAAACTATCAGTCATGTAGTTTGCTCCTTGTGTCACGTATCTTGGTTGTAATGATTAACCCTGTAACTTCTTTGTTTCCTGCAATCACCCCGCACCCCCGTCTTTGGAATCAGCACAATAAAAGGGGACAGCGCAAAGCAATCGGGGCCGCCGGGACCATTCCATCTGCCCCAGGCGCGATGTGTTTCCTCACCTAAAGAAACTGTTTGTTTTGTGTCTTTTTCTTTGTGCCTTGGCACTCACCCTCGCGAGGGCTCCGCTAAATTATTTCTTGAAAGGAATTCAGCAACAGACTGGAGAATTGAATCAACGGACCGGTCGCTCGACGCGACAACTGGGGGCTCGTCCGGGATCCTTCGATTCGTCCGGGATCCTTCGATTCGTCCGGGATCCTTCAATTTTCTAGTTTCACGGTGTGACTTCTGTCTAGGGGTGCATCGCCTTCACTCCCATTTCTACGCACCTGGCAAAGGCTCCGTACGAACGTAAGTAATGGGCTCCTCACTTTCCAAGGTTTCGTCAGGACATAGGGACGAACTTTACGATTTGGTGAAGAAGGCTAATTCCTTTCAAAAAATCAATGGTACCACTGTGTACCCAATTTCTAAGAAATCTTTAAATAAATTTATAATTTACATAGAGGCACATTGTCCAGCCTATCCCTCTGCGGGAACTCTCCGCCATTCTCTATGGGAAAGATTAGGGAAATATCTACACGAAATTCCTAGAGCTCCCATGGATATACTCATTTCTTGGAGAGCGATAATGGCTGCTATAACCACTGTTTATCCGCCTTCTACTCTTCCTGAAACCTCTTTTTCCCCTGTTTCCTCTGATTCCCCTTCTCCTTCAAAAACTACTAAGCCTCTTGCGGCTCATCTTGACACAATTTCTTCCTTACCCCCTCCGTATCCTGACATTTCTTTCCCTTCTCCTTCCGCTCCTTCTTCTCTTCCTGACCCTTCTCCGATGAAACCTGTGGGAGGTATTATAACTAATCTTCTGTCATCACCTCTGCCTTTAGAAACAGAAGATCCTTCTGCTTATCCTATGACTATTATCCCTGGTGCAGCTGGAGGCAATGTTCACAGCAACATTGAGTTTAAAGTTTTAAAAAATATAAAAGATGCAGTTACAGCTTATGGATTACACTCTCCTTTTACTCGGGGAATACTTGATTCTTTGGTCACCGCTAATACTGTTATGTTACTTTATGACTGGAAAATGCTTTTCTCTATGCTTATGACTCCGGCGCAATATGTTGTGTGGCAATCTGAATATGAAAAAGGTGTTGAGGCTGAAATTCGTAGGGGTTTGCCTGCTGGAGTAACTGTAGATCATTTAATGGGAAAAGGTCAATCCTCTACTCTAGCACAACAACAAAATTCCCCCGTCGCAGTTTTGCCATTATTCATATGTGTGCTATGAATGCCTTAAAGCGAGTGGATGATTCAGATTCGCAGTCCACCCAAGCATTTTTGAAAATTATGCAAAATCCTGATGAGCCATATGCTTCATTCATCAGTCGCCTTCAGACAGCCCTAGATCGACAGATAGATAATTCTACTGCCAAACAAGAGTTACTTATAAAATTGGCTTTTTCCAACGCAAATCATGACTGTCAAAAAATTCTACAGCCAGTCGCTAATAAGCCAGGCGTGACATTGGCTGAGTTTTTACAACTCTGTAGAATTGTAGGAACAACCACTCATAAAATGAATACGCTTGCTACTGCTATCACTACTTCATTACGGATCCTAATTCTGCCTCCACTTCTCCCGATGCTTTCGCAGTAACACGCTAACGGCAATTGTTTTAACTGTGGCAAGCCCGGACATTTTAAAAATCAATGTCGTATGCCAGGGGGTGGGGCCGCTCTTCGTGGCCAAACCAGAGGTCCACCTCCCTCATCTAAGCCACAAACCATCTGTCCTCGCTGCCGGAAAGGCTATCATTGGGCTTCACAATGTCGTTCTAATCCTCCTCTCGCTCAGCCTTCGGGAAACTAATTGAGGGGTCTTCAGCTAACCCCGCCACAAAGGCTGAATTACCTGCCACAACATTTCCTGTTGTGCTGTTAGAGGATCTTGTGTATGATGGTCCTGGCGCTGTTTTCACTCTTCCTTTAACTACAACGCTTTTCAAACCTCTGCCTCCTTCCACACCTGTCTTACTTATTCCCAATTCTTCCCTTACCATAGAGGGTGTGGTTGCTGCTCCTTACTTATATGATTCTTCTGCTCTTAATAATCTTGCTTTGGCTGCAATAGGGGATCGTTGCTTTTCTTTAAAAAAGGGGACAGTAGTGGCTACGCTTATAATTTTGCCTCTTTTGAACCTCTCTCCTTGTTTGCATTACAGCAGCCTGTCCAAGCTTCAAAACCCACTCTTTCTGTCACACTCAATGGTCGCATTTTTGATGGTCTGATTGACACCGGTGCAGACGTTTCTGTTATTCGTTCCTCTGAATGGCCCTCTTCTTGGTCTCTCACAGAAGCTTCTTCAGTGCAGGGCGAGGTGGGGCCCAAGCTGCTAAGGTCAGCTCTCATTGGCTCTCTGCTTCTACTAAGCATTCTACCTTAACTGCTTATCTTAAACCCTATATCCTTCCTCTACATTGTAACCTCTGGGGACGTGATTTACTCTCTCAATTTCAGGCTTATATTCAGCTACCATAGTTTTTCTATCTAAATGTCCATTTCTCCTTTATCCCTTACTCTTAAAACCTCTATTCCTGTTTGGGTGGATCAATGGCCTCTCACCAAAGAAAAATTGGAGGCTTTACATCTTCTTGTCCATCAACAGTTAACAGAGGGACATATTGAATCATCCACCAGTCCTTACAACACCCCTGTCTTTGTCATTAAAAAGAAATCTGGCAAATGGCGCCTCCTTAATGATCTCAGGGTCATTAATTCCATTCTTCAGCCCATGGGACCACTGCAGTGTGGCCTGCCTAATCCTAATTTGATCCCAGCTGGATTTGATCTCATAATAATAGATTTAAAGGACTGTTTCTTTTCCATACCTCTGGCACAAAAAGATAGGATCATCTTTGCCTTTACAGTACCAGAGCTTAACAACTCTAAACCCACCTCTCGGTATCAATGGAAAGTTCTTCCACAAGGTATGCTAAATTCACCAACTATGTGTCAATTTTTTGTCAATGAGGCTCTGCGGCCTTATCGATCTCAATTTCCTAGTTTTCTTGTATATCATTACATGGATGATATCTTAATCGCTGCCGATGGGCCAAAGGGGACGGTCCAAAAAACCTTCCCGATCCTCTTGACCACATTAGCAAAAGCAGGGTTACATATAGCACCTGAAAAAATCCAGTCTCACTATCCGATGCAATATTTAGGCCACAAGGTTTTAGCTTCCACAGCATCTCCACATATCCCTTCACTCACACTTCCCCAGCCAACCACGCTGGTCCAATTACAGCAGTGCTTGGGGGTTATTAACTGGGCTCGACCATATCTTGCTCTAACCACACATATGCTATCACCACTCTTTCAAGCACTAGTAGGATTGAAAAATCCAGCAGATAAGGTCTATCTTTCAGATCAGCACCTAGAGGCTTTACAACAAGTAAACACAGCCCTAGCCACCCGATGGGTAAACCGTGCACTCACAGACACACCACCTTCTCTTGCTATCCTTTCCACTCATCAACTACTGACTGCAATAATTGTCCAAATATCAGATGCAAGAAATCTTCATATCTTGGAATGGCTACACCTACCACACAGTCCAAAAACATCTATTTTTACTAGAGCAGCGCAAATGGCCTCTCTTATAGAAAAAGGGCGTAAGAGAACCAAAGCCCTGATGGGAATGGATATTTTTACATTGTATATTCCTTTTAAGATCACTCAATGGGAACCTCTTTTTCAGACTTCCACAACCCTGCAGGACGCGTTGGAAGATTGGTGTGGCCAAGTGTCGTGCCACCTTCCCTCTGATTCACGACTGCAGGTGTTGCGGACAGTTCCTTTTGTTTTACAATCACCTTTTGTCCAACAGCCATTGAAGGAAGGCTTCACTGTATTTACTGATGGTTCAAAAAATATTGGAGCATGTACATGGTACGAAAATGCTCAATGGCATAAACGTTTAACTACTTCACAAACATCAGCACAACAAGCTGAATTAGCTGCCTTCCTATTGGCGTTGTCTCTTTTTTCACAACAACCTTTAAATGTAAATATCTGATAGCATGTATGTTACCCAGATGGTTGCTCATATTTTCGATGCATATATCTCCCCTGTTACCCCTCCCTCTCTCATGACACTTTTTTTGCAGCTTCAGACCCTGTTGAAAAAACGAGGGAAACCCTTATTTGTAGCCCATATCAGAAGTCATCAGCAATTGCCTGGATTCCTAGCAGAAGGCAATCATATGGCAGACGAGGCTTGTAAAATTATGGCCTCCTCTCCCCTTCTCCAACAGCCTTCACCTGGGGAGAGTCATGATTATTTTCATCAAAACAGGAAAGCCCTAGTGCGACAATTTGGAATTACATATCAAGAAGCCACGGCAATAATTCAACAATGTCCAACATGTAGCTTGCAGGCCAAAGGTATCCCCGAAGGCGTTAATCCCAGGGGTACTCAAGCCTGTGATACGTGGCAAATGGATATCACTCATTATCCTCCCTTTGCTCCCTGGAAATACATTCATGTATCAGTAGATACTTATTCAGGGTTTATTATAGCTACATTGCAAAGAGGAGAGGCTACCAAAAATGTTATTAATCACTGTATTCGAACATTCGTAACGTTGGGATGTCCAAAAATTCTCAAAACAGATAATGGTCCTGCTTATGTCAGCTCTCCCTTTGCTGAGTTTTGTCATAAATGGGCCATTACCCATAAGTTCGGTTTACCCTTGAACAGCCAAGGTCAAGCGATTGTGGAGAGATCGAACCAAACTTTGAAACAGGCCCTTGATCGGCACTTGGGGAAAAAGGCTCAGGCCCCCGAACCTCCCAACGTTGCAAAATATCTTAAATGTTTGTCTTTATACTCTTAACTTTCTCAATCTTACTGGCTCTCCTCCTGCCACGGCGGCTTCCTGCCACTTCACCAAGCCAGTAGTTCCCTCTTCCCGTCCTCTTGTCTATTTCAGACAGCTTCCAGATCCTGCATGGAAAGGTCCTGCACAGCTCATCACCTGGGGAAAGGGTTACGCTGCTGTCCAACTTCCTGATCGAGTGCTTTGGGTTCCTGCTCGCTGTGTCAGACCTTACCATGGCAAACCTGACTCTGATCCTAATCTTTCTTCTGATATCGATACTTCCTGTCTTTTCTCAATTTAGGGCATCTCCTGATGCTATTTTTGCTTTCCTTGCTGACACTGTTACCTTTGTTTTTAAAGATAATCTCCTTCCTGCATGTAATTATGTTTTCCAACACAACGGTCGTTTCCTTCCTCCTACTTCTGACATAACTGTTCACTATTACTATTCTCCTTGTTTAATCTTTTTAACTATACATGTCACTCCGCTTACTATAGGTTCCTATTCTTGCTTGGGGTTTTTCCACAATCACACCTATTTCAATCACACTGTTCTATTGCTTTCCACTCCTTCAGTGGCATCTCCTCCACTATCCTCCGTTTTCCTTACATTGCCCTCTCTAGCTAATTCTGAGCCACCTTTTCCTGGGGACAAACTACGATGGCATCTTCGTTGCTGCTTTCCACCTTGTGATGTCACCACCTGCATATGGCATCATCCATCTTCCTGGGTTCCTGATCGCTACAAACCACCTGTCGCGCGAAGACGCCACCTCATCTATGACGACACTCATCGCAAGACTACGGCTCTCATTCGAGCTCGCCATCTTCGGTATCCTGCAGTCATCGGTGACAGCTCCATCTCTAACGCCATGGAATGTTTGCAACGCTCTCCAATAAAGAAGAAGGGCACCTTTTGGCGCTGGTTCCGTAATGACACACTGCTTGCAGAGGACACTCACTATTCTATTACTTCTTATTTTCATGCCACCACATTAGTCCTATGGAAAGTTCAACCCAGTGACTTTGGACAATACCAATGTGAAATTACAAAAATGGTCAAGGGGTTCGCCACTTCCTCTCGATTGACTCTTACCTTGTTCCAGCAGCCTGCGTTTCATGCTATTCCACGATTTGGCTATCGTCGCACTCCTCGAAGCATACAATCATCTTCTACAAATGAACATCAACCTCAAACTTATACCTGGACTATCCTTGACTTTCAAGGAAAAATTTTAAATACCACCACTAACTATACTCGATGGCCATGGTTTCCTCCGCTTTTCATGGATTTTGCTGAAATGGGAACAGGAATCGAAAAATTCGCAGACAAAAAATTGCAAGCTGATACATGGGACAAGCAAGGCTCCTGCTCTCCAGCACCTGCTGACAACTATAGACTATATTTTTGCCCTGCCCACAGTACTGGCACTTCTCGTTCCGCCTGCGGTGGGGTAGTTGACAGATATTGTAAAAATGGAGTTGTGTATCCACAGGTCATATCTGGTGGGAAGCACCTACCAAAAATGACTATATCCATATTACCCGTGCCCAAGCACAGCCTCCCTGCTCTCCATGGCCTTGTTGCGGACAGAGAATGAATCCACTCATAATCACTTTTACTGCACAAGGAAAGACACTTGCAAAAAAAACAATGGATGGTTGGGTTTACTTGGGGAGGGCGTCAGTGGGATGGTCAAGGAGATGAAGGGAATGTTTTTACAATTCGCCTCTCGATATCCATGTCCACTTATGATGTTGGTCCCAATCCCAATTTGAAATCAATCTTTCTACAAAAACCCAATATCCAGGTGAATCCATTAGTACAGTTGGTCAATTCTTCTTTCACATTGCTAGCAACTACACTTAATGATTCATCCAAAACTGATCAATGTTGGCTTTGCTTATCTGAATTGCCACCATTCTACGATGCAGTAGCTTCCAATGAACCCATTAGTAACTCCACCAGTGACACACAATGCCGATGGAACACTTCCTCCATCACTATCACTGATATAGTCGGTCGAGGATGTTGCCTAGGACACATCCCTGCCAATTACTCCCAATATTGTCAGAATGTTTCATCTGGGTATCACTGTAATGTATATCTACCAAAAGAAAGATCAAACCTTAACATTGGAGGCTACGGTCCTCTGTACACCACCTCCAATGGCAATATCACGGCTCGCCTCAAGGGCCAATTCTTTATCCCAGGTAATAATTCTGTATGGGCCTGTTCCACTGGAGCCACCGCTTGTGCCCATGGTGATGTTCTTATTGCTCAGGGATCCTTTTGCATTCAGGTAAAATTGCTCCCAAAGATCACTTTTTATCCAGGGCCGGAACTTGTTAACGAACTTGAACCTCCACAATTCCCCCTTCGTCAGAAACGAGAAGTCATAACAGCTGTAACACTATCTGTATTGCTGGGTCTTGGAGCCGCTGGTGCAGCCACTGGAGTAGCGGCTCTAGCTGTTGGTCATCAACAGTTAGCAACCCTCAGTTTACAAATAGATGAAGATCTCAAACGCATAGAGACTTCAATTTCTGCTCTCCAAACTTCTCTCTCATCTCTAGCTGAAGTGACCCTTCAGAACAGAAGAGGTCTAGATTTGTTATTTCTAAACAAAGGGGGATTATGTGTAGCAATAAAGGAAGAATGTTGTTTTTATGCTGATCATTCAGGAATTGTCAAAGATTCCATGGCTGAATTACGTAAACGTTTGAAGGATAGAGAGAATGAACGACAACAAGGTCAGCCATGGTATCAAGGCATGTTTAATTTTTCTCCCTGGTTAACCACCCTATTGTCTGCCCTAATAGGTCCTCTTGTGCTATTGCTTCTTGCCTGTACTATTGGCCCATGTGTACTAGGACGCTTACTTACCTTTTTGAAAGATAGTTTGAATACCCTTGATAATGAAGTTAACAATACTCAAAAATCGGTTAGCTTTCTCACATCTATCATTGCATCAAAAGATCTTGCCAAAAAACCCTTGCTGGAATGGTCCTCTGACCTAGAGTCAGAGGAGGAAATAGACACTACTAACTCCTTTTCTCCCAAAGAAATTTTGTTAACTCTGCCCAGCCACGATTCGGGGATGAGGACTTTTCCTCGTATGAGTTGGTTCTGCAAGGCATCAACAAACCGAAGGGTTTGTTGCCACCTTATGGGACTACTCGGGAGGAGAAAGGACTCTACCTAGAATCATGAGCACAAAAAATAAAGAAAAGGAGGAATTGTGGCTATTCTGCCTTAGCTATTTTGCCATAGAACAAATCTTGCCCAGCACGTACACCACTCAGGGCAAATTCCACTGAAACTGACAGGATTAACTACAAAAGTTTGTGTCAGCTAGAAACTGTGTATTTGGTATTAAGACATGTCTACCTGAAAACTATCAGTCATGTAGTTTGCTCCTTGTGTCACGTATCTTGGTTGTAATGATTAACCCTGTAACTTCTTTGTTTCCTGCAATCACCCCGCACCCCGTCTTTGGAATCAGCACAATAAAAGGGGACAGCGCAAAGCAATCGGGGCCGCGGGACCATTCCATCTGCCCCAGGCGCGATGTGTTTCCTCACCTAAAGAAACTGTTTGTTTTGTGTCTTTTTCTTTGTGCCTTGGCACTCACCCTCGCGAGGGCTCCGCTAAATTATTTCTTGAAAGGAATTCAGCAACAGACTGGAGAATTGAATCAACGGACCGTCGCTCGACGCGACAAGGGTAGGTTTAGGTCCCCATGAAGTCGAGGCGAAAAGGACGTCGCAATGAATGCACAGCGCAACATTATGCTTAGGAGGGATAGGGTTAGGTTAGGGTTAGAGATAGGGTTAGGTCCCCATGAAGTCGAAGCGGAAAATGGATGTCTCCAATGAATTCACAGTGCAACATTGTGCTTAGGAGGGGTATGACCTTTTCAGTCAGGGCTATTCTATCTTTCCAGGTAAAATACATGGAAGAATCGCATTCGAGGTTCAGTGTTAGGGTTAGGGTTCGCATTAGGGTTAGGTCCCCAGGAAGTCGAGGCGGAAAATGGATGTCTCCAATGAATTCACAGTGCAACATTTTGTTTAGGAGGGGTATTACCTTTTCAGTCAGGTTATTCTATCTTTCCAGGTAAAATACATGGAAGAATCACATTCGTGGTTTAGTGTTAGGGTTAGGGTTGGGATTAAAGTTAGGGTTAGGTCCCCATGAAGTCGAGGCGGAAAATGAAAGTCGCCAATGAATTCACAGCGCAACATTGCGCTTAGGAGGGGTATGACCTTTTCAGTCAGGCTATTCTATCTTTCCAGGTAAAATACATGGAAGAATCGCATTCAACGTTTAGTGTTAGGGTTAGGGTTGGGATTAGTGTTAGGGTTAGGGTTAGGGTAAGGTCCCCATGAAGTCGAAGCGGAAAATGGATGTATCCAATGAATTCACAGTGCAACATTTTGCTTAGGAGGGGTATGACCTTTTCAGTCAGGCTATTCTATATTTCCAGGTAAAATACATGGAAGAATCGCATTCGAGGTTTAGGGTTAGGGTTGGGATTAGGGTTAGGGTTAGGGTTGGGCCCCATGAAGTCGAGGCAGAAAATGAATGTCGCCAATAAATTCACAGCGCAACATTATGCTTAGGAGGGATAGGGTTAGGGTTAGGGTAGGGGTTAGGGGTAGGGGTAGGGTTAGGGTTAGGGTTAGGTCCCCATGAAGTCAAAGCAGAAAATGGATGTCTCCAATGAATTCACAGTGCAACATTGTGCTTAGGAGGGGTATGACCTTCTCAGTCAGGCTATTCTATCTTTCCAGGTAAAATACATGAAAGAATCGCATTCGAGGTTTAGTGTTAGTGTTAGGGTTGGGATTAGGGTTAGGGTTAGGTCCCCATGAAGTCGAATCAGAAAATGAATGATCCCAATGAATTCACAGCGCAACATTATGCTTAGGAGGGTTAGGGTTAGGGTTGGGCCCCATGAAGTTGAGGAAGAAAATGAATGTCGCCAATAAATGCACAGCGCAACATTATGCTTAGGACGGATAGGGTTAGCGTTAGGGTTAGGGTTAGGTCCCCATGAAGTCGAAGCGGAAAATGGATGTCTGCAATGAATTCACAGTGCAACATTTTGCTTAGGAGGGCTATGACCTTTTCAGTCAGACTATTCTATCTTTCCAGGTAAAATACATGGAAGAATCATATTCAAGGTTTAGTGTTAGGGTTAGGGTTGGGATTAGGGTTAGGTTTAGGTCCCCATGAAGTCGAGACGGAAAATGAACGTCGCTAATGAATTCACAGCACAACATTATGCTTAGGAGGGATAGGGTTAGGGTTAGGATTTGGGTTAGGCTTAGGGTGAGGGTTAGGTCCCCATGAAGTCAAAGATGAAAATGGATGTCTGCAATGAATTGACAGTACAACATTATGCTTAGGAGGGATAGGGTTAGGGTTAGGCTTAGGGTGAGGGTTAGGTCCCCATGAAGTCGGAGCAGAAAATGGATGTCTGCAATGAATTGACAGCACAACATTATGCTTAGGAGGGATAGGGTTAGGGTTAGGGTTAGGGTTGGGATTAGGGTAGGGTTAGGTCCCCATGAAGTCGAGGCGGAAAATAAACGTCGCCAATGAATTCACAGCGCAACATTATGCTTAGGAGGGATAGGGTTAGGGTTAAGGTTAGGGTTAGGGTTAGATCCCCATGAAGTCGAAGCGGAAAATGGATGTCTCCAATGAATTCACAGTGCAACATTGTGCTTAGGAGGGGTATGACCTTTTCAGTCAGGCTATTCTATCTTTCCAGGTAAAATACATGGAAGAATCGCATTCGTGGTTTAGGGTTAGGGTTGGGATTAGGTCTCCATGAAGTCGAGGTGGAAAATGAACGTTGCCAATGAATTCACAGTGCAACATTGTGCTTAGGAGGGGTATGACCTTTTCAGTCAGGCTATTCTATCTTTCCAGGTAAAATACATGGAAGAATCGCATTCGTGGTTTAGGGTTAAGGTTAGGGTTAGGGTTAGGGTTAGGGTTAGATCCCCATGAAGTCGAAGCGGAAAATGGATGTCTCCAATGAATTCACAGTGCAACATTGTGCTTAGGAGGGGTATGACCTTTTCAGTCAGGCTATTCTATCTTTCCAGGTAAAATACATGGAAGAATCGCATTCGAGGTTCAGTGTTAGGGTTAGGGTTCGCATTAGGGTTAGGTCCCCAGGAAGTCGAGGCGGAAAACGAATGTCGCCAATGAATTCACAGCGCAACATTATGCTTAGGAGGGATAGGGTTAGGGTTAGGGTTAGGTCCCCATGAAGTCGAAGCGGAAAATGGATGTCTCCAATGAATTCACAGTGCAACATTTTGTTTAGTAGGGGTATTACCTTTTCAGTCAGGTTATTCTATCTTTCCAGGTAAAATACATGGAAGAATCACATTCGTGGTTTAGTGTTAGGGTTGGGATTAAAGTTAGGGTTAGGTCCCCATGAAGTCGAGGCGGAAAATGAAAGTCGCCAATGAATTCACAGCGCAACATTGCGCTTAGGAGGGGTATGACCTTTTCAGTCAGGCTATTCTATCTTTCCAGGTAAAATACATGGAAGAATCGCATTCAACGTTTAGTGTTAGGGTTAGGGTTGGGATTAGGGTTAGGGTTAGGGTTAGGGTAAGGTCCCCATGAAGTCGAAGCGGAAAATGGATGTATCCAATGAATTCACAGTGCAACATTGTGCTTAGGAGGGGTATGACCTTTTCAGTCAGGCTATTCTATATTTCCAGGTAAAATACATGGAAGAATCGCATTCGAGGTTTAGTGTTAGGGTTAGGGTTGGGATTAGGGTTAGGGTTAGGGTTGGGCCCCATGAAGTCGAGGCAGAAAATGAATGTCGCCAATGAATTCACAACGCAACATTATGCTTAGGAGGGATAGGGTTAGGGTTAGGGTAGGGGTTAGGGTTAGGGTTAGGGTTAGGGTTAGGTCCCCATGAAGTCAAAGCAGAAAATGGATGTCTCCAATGAATTCACAGTGCAACATTGTGCTTAGGAGGGTATGACCTTTTCAGTCAGACTATTCTATCTTTCCAGGTAAAATACATGGAAGAATCGCATTCGAGGTTTAGTGTTAGGGTTACGGTTGGGATTAGGGTTAGGGTTAGGTTTAGGTCCCCATGAAGTCGAAGCGAAAAATGGATGTATCCAATGAATTCACAGTGCAACATTGTGCTTAGGAGGGGTATGACCTTCTCAGTCAGGCTATTCTATCTTTCCAGGTAAAATACATGAAAGAATCGCATTCGAGGTTTAGTGTTAGTGTTAGGGTTGGGATTAGGGTTAGGGTTGGGCCCCATGAAGTCGAATCAGAAAATGAATGATCCCAATGAATTCACAGCGCAACATTATGCTTAGGAGGGTTAGGGTTAGGGTAGGGGTTAGGGGTTAGGGTTAGGGTTGGGCCCCATGAAGTTGAGGAAGAAAATGAATGTCGCCAATAAATGCACAGCGCAACATTATGCTTAGGACGGATAGGGTTAGCGTTAGGGTTAGGGTTAGGTCTCCATGAAGTCGAAGCGGAAAATGGATGTCTGCAATGAATTCACAGTGCAACATTTTGCTTAGGAGGGCTATGACCTTTTCAGTCAGACTATTCTATCTTTCCAGGTAAAATACATGGAAGAATCATATTCAAGGTTTAGTGTTAGGGTTAGGGTTGGGATTAGGGTTAGGTTAGGTCCCCATGAAGTCGAGACGGAAAATGAACGTCGCCAATGAATTCACAGCACAACATTATGCTTAGGAGGGATAGGGTTAGGGTTAGGATTTGGGTTAGGGCTTAGGGTGAGGGTTAGGTCCCCATGAAGTCGAAGATGAAAATGGATGTCTGCAATGAATTGACAGTACAATATTATGCTTAGGAGGGATAGGGTTAGGGTTAGGGTTGGGATTTGGGTTAGGGTTAGGGTATGTGGCTATTCTGCCTTAGCTATTTTGCCATAGAACAAATCTTGCCCAGCACGTACACCACTCAGGGCAAATTCCACTGAAACTGACAGGATTAACTACAAAAGTTTGTGTCAGCTAGAAACTGTGTTTTGGTATTAAGACATGTCTACCTGAAAACTATCAGTCATGTAGTTTGCTCCTTGTGTCACGTATCTTGGTTGTAATGATTAACCCTGTAACTTCTTTGTTTCCTGCAATCACCCCCACCCCGTCTTTGGAATCAGCACAATAAAGGGACAGCGCCAAAGCAATCGGGGCCGCCGGGACCATTCCATCTGCCCCAGGCGCGATGTGTTTCCTCACCTAAAGAAACTGTTTGTTTTGTGTCTTTTTCTTTGTGCCTTGGCACTTCCAGGGCTCGCTAAATTATTTCTTGAAAGGAATTCAGCAACAGACTGGAGAATTGAATCAACGGACCGGTTAGGTTGGCGACAAGGGTAGGTTTAGGTCCCCATGAAGTCGAGGCGGAAATGAACGTCGCCAATGAATGCACAGCGCAACATTATGCTTAGGAGGGATAGGGTTAGGGTTAGGGTTAGAGATAGGGTTAGGTCCCCATGAAGTCGAAGCGGAAAATGGATGTCTCCAATGAATTCACAGTGCAACATTGTGCTTAGGAGGGTATGACCTTTTCAGTCAGGCTATTCTATCTTTCCAGGTAAAATACATGGAAGAATCGCATTCGAGGTTCAGTGTTAGGTTAGGGTTCGCATTAGGGTTAGGTCCCCAGGAAGTCGAGGCGGAAAATGGATGTCTCCAATGAATTCACAGTGCAACATTTTGTTTAGGAGGGTATACCTTTTCAGTCAGGTTATTCTATCTTTCCAGGTGAAATACATGGAAGAATCACATTCGTGGTTTAGTGTTAGGGTTAGGGTTGGGATTAAAGTTAGGCACTGTTAGGTCCCCATGAAGTCGGGCGGAAAATGGATGAAGTCTGCAATGAATTCACAGTGCAACATTTTGCTTAGGAGGGCTATGACCTTTTCAGTCAGACTATTCTATCTTTCCAGGTAAAATACATGGAAGAATCATATTCAAGGTTTAGTGTTAGGGTTAGGGTTGGGATTAGGGTTAGGGTTAGGTCCCCATGAAGTCGAGACGGAAAATGAACGTCGCCAATGAATTCACAGCACAACATTATGCTTAGGAGGGATAGGGTTAGGGTTAGGGTTAGGATTTGGGTTAGGCTTAGGGTGAGGGTTAGGTCCCCATGAAGTCAAAGATGAAAATGGATGTCTGCAATGAATTGACAGTACAACATTATGCTTAGGAGGGATAGGGTTAGGGTTAGGGTTAGGGTTGGGATTAGGGTGAGGGTTAGGTCCCCATGAAGTCGAAGCAGAAAATGGATGTCTGCAATGAATTGACAGCACAACATTATGCTTAGGAGGGATAGGGTTAGGGTTAGGGTTAGGGTTGGGATTAGGGTAGGGTTAGGTCCCCATGAAGTCGAGGCGGAAAATAAACGTCGCCAATGAATTCACAGTGCAACATTATGCTTAGGAGGGATAGAGTTAGGGTTAAGGTTAGGGTTAGGGTTAGATCCCCATGAAGTCGAAGCGGAAAATGGATGTCTCCAATGAATTCACAGTGC
>NC_142014.1:772026-788153 GCF_049901735.1 Notechis scutatus
TGGAAATATAGAATAGCCTGACTGAAAAGGTCATACCCTCCTAAGCACAATGTTGCACTGTGAATTCATTGACGACATCCATTTTCCACCTCGACTTCATGGGGACCTAACCCTAACCCTAATCCCAACCCTAACCCTAAACCACAATGCGATTCTTCCATGTATTTTACCTGGAAAGATAGAATAGCCTGACTGAAAAGGTCATACCCCTCCTAAACACAATGTTGCACTGTGAATTCATTGGAGACATCCATTTTCCGCTTCGACTTCATGGGGATCTAACCCTAACCCTAACCTAAACCCTAACCCTATCCCTCCTAAGCATAATGTTGCGCTGTGAATTCATTGGCGACGTTTATTTTCCGCCTCGACTTCATGGGGACCTAACCCTACCCTAATCCCAACCCTAACCCTAACCCTATCCCTCCTAAGCATAATGTTGTGCTGTCAATTCATTGCAGACATCCATTTTCTGCCTCGACTTCATGGGGACCTAACCCTCACCCTAAGCCTAAGCCCTAACCCTATCCCTCCTAAGCATAATGTTGTGCTGTGAATTCATTGGCGACGTTCATTTTCCGCCTCGACTTCATGGGGACCTAACCCTAACCCTAATCCCAACCCTAACCCTAACACTAAACCTCGAATACGATTCTTCCATGTATTTTACCTGGAAAGATAGAATAGCCTGACTGAAAAGGTCATACCCCTCCTAAGCACAATGTTGCACTGTGAATTCATTGACGACGTCCATTTTCCACCTCGACTTCATGGGGACCTAACCCTAACCCTAATCCCAACCCTAACCCTAAACCACGAATTGCGATTCTTCCATGTATTTTACCTGGAAAGATAGAATAGCCTGACTGAAAACCTAATACCCTACTAAACAAAATGTTGCACTGTCAATTCATTGGAGACATCCATTTTCCGCTTCGACTTCATGGGGACCTAACCCTAACCCTATCTCTCCTAAGCATAATGTTGCGCTGTGAATTCATTAGCGACCTTCATTTTCCGCCTCGACTTCATGGGGACCTAACCCTAACCCTAATCCCAACCCTAACCCTAACACTAAACCTCGAATACGATTCTTCCATGTATTTTACCTGGAAAGATAGAATAGCCTGACTGAAAAGGTCATACCCCTCCTAAGCAAAATGTTGCACTGTGAATTCATTGCAGACATCCATTTTCCGCTTCGACTTCATGGGGACCTAACCCTAACCCTAACCCTAACGCTAACCCTATCCCTCCTAAGCATAATGTTGTGCTGTGAATTCATTGGCGACATTCATTTTCTTCCTCGACTTCATGGGGCCCAACCCTAACCCTAACCCTAACCCTACCCATAAAACCTACCCTAAACCTATCCCTCCTAAGCATAATGTTGTGCTGTGAATTCATTGGCGACGTTCATTTTCCGCCTCGACTTCATGGGGACCTAACCCTAACCCTAACCCTAATCCCAACCCTAACCCTAACACTAAACCTCGAATGCGATTCTTCCATGTATTTTACCTGGAAAAGTAGAATAGCCTGACTGAAAAGGTCATACCCCTCCTAAGCACAATGTTGCACTGTGAATTCATTGGAGACATCCATTTTCAGCTTCGACTTCATGGGGACCTAACCCTACCCCAACCCCAACCTAACCCTAACCCTATCCCTCCTAAGCATAATGTTGCACTGTGAATTCATTGGCGACATTCATTTTCTTCCTCGACTTCATGGGGCCCAACCCTAACCATAACCCTAACCCTACCCCTAACCCCTACCCTAACCCTAACCCTCCTAAGCATAATGTTGCGCTGTGAATTCATTGGCATCGTTCATTTTCTGCTTCGACTTCATGGGGACCTAACCCTAACCCTAATCCCAACCCTAACACTAACACTAAACCTCGAATACGATTCTTCCATGTATTTTACCTGGAAAGATAGAATACCCTGACTGAAAAGGTCATACCCCTCCTAAGCACAATGTTGCACTGTGAATTCATTGGAGACATCCATTTTCCGCTTGACTTCATGGGGATCTAACCTAACCCTAACCTTAACCCTAACCCTATCCCTCCTAAGCATAATGTTGTGCTGTCAATTCATTGCAGACATCCATTTTCTGCCTCGACTTCATGGGGACCTAACCCTATCTCTAACCCTAACCCTATCCCTCCTAAGCATAATGTTGCGCTGTGAATTCATTGGCGATGTTCATTTTCCGCCTCGACTTCATGGGGACCTAACCCTACCCTAATCCCAACCCTAACCCTAACCTTCCATAACCCTAACTCCCTCCCTCCTAAGGATAATGTTTGTGCTGTCAATTCATTGCAGACATCCATTTTCTGCTTCGACTTCATGGGGACCTAACCCTAACCCTAACCCTAACCCTATCCCTCCTAAGCATAATGTTGTGCTGTGAATTCATTGGCGACGTTCATTTTCCGTCTCGACTTCATGGGGACCTAACCCTAACCCTAATCCCAACCCTAACCCTAACACTAAACCTCGAATACGATTCTTCCATGTATTTTACCTGGAAAGATAGAATAGCCTGACTGAAAAGGTCATACCCCTCCTAAGCAAAATGTTGCACTGTGAATTCATTGCAGACATCCATTTTCCGCTTCGACTTCATGGGGACCTAACCCTATCTCTAACCCTAACCCTAACCCTATCCCTCCTAAGCATAATGTTGCGCTGTGCATTCATTGGCGACGTTCATTTTCTGCCTCGACTTCACGGGGACCTAAACCTACCCCAACCCTAACCCTAACCCAAATCCCAACCCTAACCCTAACCCTAACCCTATCCCTCCTAAGCATAATGTTGTACTGTCAATTCATTGCAGACATCCATTTTCATCTTTGACTTCATTGGGACCTAACCCTCACCCTAAGCCTAACCCAAATCCTAACCCTAACCCTATCCCTCCTAAGCATAATGTTGTGCTGTGAATTCATTGGCGACGTTCATTTTCCGCCTCGACTTCATGGGGACCTAACCCTAACCCTAATCCCAACCACCCTAACCCTAACACTAAACCTTGAATATGATTCTTCCATGTATTTTACCTGGAAAGATAGAATAGTCTGACTGAAAAGGTCATAGCCCTCCTAAGCAAAATGTTGCACTGTGAATTCATTGCAGACATCCATTTTCGCTTCGACTTCATGGGGACCTAACCCTAACCCTAACGCTAACCCTATCCGTCCTAAGCATAATGTTGCGCTGTGCATTTATTGGCGACATTCATTTTCTTCCTCAACTTCATGGGGCCCAACCCTAACCCTAACCCTACCCCTAACCCCTACCCTAACCCTAACCCTCCTAAGCATAATGTTGCGCTGTGAATTCATTGGGATCATTCATTTTCTGATTCGACTTCATGGGGACCTAACCCTAACCCTAATCCCAACCCTAACACTAACACTAAACCTCGAATGCGATTCTTCCATGTATTTTACCTGGAAAGATAGAATAGCCTGACTGAGAAGGTCATACCCCTCCTAAGCACAATGTTGCACTGTGAATTCATTGGATACATCCATTTTCCGCTTCGACTTCATGGGGACCTAACCTTAACCCTAACCCTAATCCCAACCCTAACCCTAACACTAAACCTCGAATGCGATTCTTCCATGTATTTTACCTGGAAAGATAGAATAGCCTGACTGAAAAGGTCATACCCCTCCTAAGCACAATGTTGCACTGTGAATTCATTGGATACATCCATTTTCCGCTTCGACTTCATGGGGACCTTACCCTAACCCTAACCCTAATCCCAACCCTAACCCTAATACTAAACGTTGAATGCGATTCTTCCATGTATTTTACCTGGAAAGATAGAATAGCCTGACTGAAAAGGTCATACCCCTCCTAAGCGCAATGTTGCGCTGTGAATTCATTGGTGACTTTCATTTTCCGCCTCGACTTCATGGGGACCTAACCCTAACTTTAATCCCAACCCTAACCCTAACACTAAACCTCGAATGTGATTCTTCCATGTATTTTACCTGGAAAGATAGAATAGTCTGACTGAAAAGGTCATAGCCCTCCTAAGCAAAATGTTGCACTGTGAATTCATTGCAGACATCCATTTTCTGCTTCGACTTCATGGGGACCTAACCCTCACCCTAAGCCTAACCCTAACCCTATCCCTCCTAAGCATAATGTTGCGCTGTGAATTCATTGGCGACATTCATTTTCTGCCTCGACTTCATGGGGCCAACCCTAACCCTACCCCCCTAACCCTAACACTAAACCTCGAATGCGATTCTTCCATGTATTTTACCTGGAAATATAGAATAGCCTGACTGAAAAGGTCATACCCCTCCTAAGCACAATGTTGCACTGTGAATTCATTGGATACATCCATTTTCCGCTTCGACTTCATGGGGACCTAACCCTAACCTAACCCTAACCCTAACCCTAATCCTAACCCTAACCCTAACACTAAACGTTGAATGCGATTCTTCCATGTATTTTACCTGGAAAGATAGAATAGCCTGACTGAAAAGGTCATACCCCTCCTAAGCGCAATGTTGCGCTGTGAATTCATTGGCGACTTTCATTTTCCGCCTCGACTTCATGGGGACCTAACCCTAACTTTAATCCCAACCCTAACCCTAACACTAAACCTCGAATGTGATTCTTCCATGTATTTTACCTGGAAAGATAGAATAGCCTGACTGAAAAGGTCATAGCCCTCCTAAGCAAAATGTTGCACTGTGAATTCATTGCAGACATCCATTTTCTGCTTCGACTTCATGGGGACCTAACCTCACCCTAAGCCTAACCCTAACCCTATCCCTCCTAAGCATAATGTTGTTCTGTGAATTCATTGGCGACGTTCATTTTCCGCCTCGACTTCATGGGGACCTAACCCTAACCCTAATCCCAACCCTAACCCTAACACTAAACGTTGAATGCGATTCTTCCATGTATTTTACCTGGAAAGATAGAATAGCCTGACTGAAAAGGTCATACCCCTCCTAAGCGCAATGTTGCGCTGTGAATTCATTGGCGACTTTCATTTTCCGCCTCGACTTCATGGGGACCTAACCCTAACTTTAATCCCAACCCTAACCCTAACACTAAACCACGAATGTGATTCTTCCATGTATTTTACCTGGAAAGATAGAATAGCCTGACTGAAAAGGTCATACCCCTCCTAAGCAAAATGTTGCACTGTGAATTCATTGCAGACATCCATTTTCTGCTTCGACTTCATGGGGACCTAACCCTCACCCTAAGCCTAACCCTAACCCTATCCCTCCTAAGCATAATGTTGTGCTGTGAATTCATTGGCGACGTTCATTCTCCGTCTCGACTTCATGGGGACCTAACCCTAACCCTAATCCCAACCCTAACCCTAACACTAAACCTCGAATACGATTCTTCCATGTATTTTACCTGGAAAGATAGAATAGCCTGACTGAAAAGGTCATACCCCTCCTAAGCAAAATGTTGCACTGTGAATTCATTGCAGACATCCATTTTCCGCTTCGACTTCATGGGGACCTAAACCTACCCTAACCCTAACCCTAACCCAAATCCCAACCCTAACCCTAACCCTAACCCTAACCCTATCCCTCCTAAGCATAATGTTGTACTGTCAATTCATTGCAGACATCCATTTTCATCTTTGACTTCATGGGGACCTAACCCTCACCCTAAGCCTAACCCAAATCCTAACCCTAACCCTATCCCTCCTAAGCATAATGTTGTGCTGTGAATTCATTGGCGACGTTCATTTTCCGTCTCGACTTCATGGGGACCTAACCCTAACCCTAATCCCAACCCTAACCCTAACACTAAACCTTGAATATGATTCTTCCATGTATTTTACCTGGAAAGATAGAATAGTCTGACTGAAAAGGTCATAGCCCTCCTAAGCAAAATGTTGCACTGTGAATTCATTGCAGACATCCATTTTCCGCTTCGACTTAATGGGGACCTAACCCTAACCCTAACGCTAACCCTATCCGTCCTAAGCATAATGTTGCGCTGTGCATTTATTGGCGACATTCATTTTCTTCCTCAACTTCATGGGGCCCAACCCTAACCCTAACCCTAACCCCTACCCTAACCCTAACCCTCCTAAGCATAAGGTTGCGCTGTGAATTCATTGGGATCATTCATTTTCTGATTCGACTTCATGGGGACCTAACCCTAACCCTAACCCTAATCCCAACCCTAACCCTAACACTAAACCTCGAATGCGATTCTTCCATGTATTTTACCTGGAAAGATAGAATAGCCTGACTGAAAAGGTCATACCCCTCCTAAGCGCAATGTTGCGCTGTGAATTCATTGGCGACTTTCATTTTCCGCCTCGACTTCATGGGGACCTAACCCTAACTTTAATCCCAACCCTAACACTAAACCACGAATGTGATTCTTCCATGTATTTTACCTGGAAAGATAGAATAGCCTGACTGAAAAGGTAATACCCCTTCTAAACAAAATGTTGCACTGTGAATTCATTGGAGACATCCATTTTCCGCTTCGACTTCATGGGGACCTAACCCTAACCCTATCTCTCCTAAGCATAATGTTGCGCTGTGAATTCATTGGCGACCTTCGTTTTCCGCCTCAACTTCCTGGGGACCTAACCCTAATGCGAACCCTAACCCTAACACTGAACCTCGAATGCGATTCTTCCATGTATTTTAGCTGGAAAGATAGAATAGCCTGACTGAAATGGTCATACCCCTCCTAGGCACAATGTTGCACTGTGAATTCATTGGAGACATCCATTTTCCGCTTCGACTTCATGGGGATCTAACCCTAACCCTAACCCTAACCTTAACCCTAAACCACGAATGCGATTCTTCCATGTATTTTACCTGGAAAGATAGAATAGCCTGACTGAAAAGGTCATACCCCTCCTAAGCACAATGTTGCACTGTGAATTCATTGGCAACGTTCATTTTCCACCTCGACTTCATGGGGACCTAACCCTAACCCTAATCCCAACCCTAACCCTAAACCACGAATGCGATTCTACCATGTATTTTACCTGGAAAGATAGAATAGCCTGACTGAAAAGGTCATACCCCTCCTAAGCACAATGTTGCACTGTGAATTCATTGGAGACATCCATTTTCCGCTTCGACTTCATGGGGATCTAACCCTAACCCTAACCTTAACCCTAACCCTATCCCTCCTAAGCATAATGTTGCGCTGTGAATTCATTGGCGACGTTTATTTTCTGCCTCGACTTCATGGGGACCTAACCCTACCCTAATCCCAACCCTAACCCTAACCCTAACCCTATCCCTCCTAAGCATAATGTTGTGCTGTCAATTCATTGCAGACATCCATTTTCTGCTTCGACTTCATGGGGACCTAACCCTCACCCTAAGCCTAACCCTAACACTATCCCTCCTAAGCATAATGTTGTGCTGTGAATTCATTGGCGATGTTCATTTTCCGTCTCGACTTCATGGGGACCTAACCCTAACCCTAATCCCAACCCTAACCCTAACACTAAACCTCGAATACGATTCTTCCATGTATTTTACCTGGAAAGATAGAATAGCCTGACTGAAAAGGTCATACCCTCCTAAGCAAAATGTTGCACTGTGAATTCATTGCAGACATCCATTTTCCGCTTCGACTTCATGGGGACCTAACCCTATCTCTAACCCTAACCCTATCCCTCCTAAGCATAATGTTGCGCTGTGCATTCATTGGCGACGTTCATTTTCCGCCTCGACTTCATGGGGACCTAAACCTACCCTAACCCTAACCCAAATCCCAACCCTAACCCTAACCCTAACCCTATCCCTCCTAAGCATAATGTTGTACTGTCAATTCATTGCAGACATCCATTTTCATCTTTGACTTCATGGGGACCTAACCCTCACCCTAAGCCTAACCCAAATCCTAACCCTAACCCTATCCCTCCTAAGCATAATGTTGTGCTGTGAATTCATTGGCGACGTTCATTTTCCGTCTCGACTTCATGGGGACCTAACCCTAACCCTAATCCCAACCCTAACCCTAACACTAAACCTCGAATACGATTCTTCCATGTATTTTACCTGGAAAGATAGAATAGCCTGACTGAAAAGGTCATACCCCTCCTAAGCACAATGTTGCACTGTGAATTCATTGGAGACATCCATTTTCCGCTTCGACTTCATGGGGACCTAACCCTATCTCTAACCCTAACCCTAACCCTATCCCTCCTAAGCATAATGTTGCGCTGTGCATTCATTGGCGACGGAGATATCTTGATAGGTAGGGATGGATATCTCTTGAGGCTGACACACTGTGAATTCATTGGAGACATCCATTTTCCGCTTCGACTTCATGGGGACCTAACCCTAACCCTAACGCTAACCCTATCCGTCTGTCAGCCTCAAGAGATATCCATCCCTACCTATCAAGATATCTCCGCTCCTAATTATGGCTCATTTGTTGCTATGCTTTTTACTTCTCTTTCTGCTGTCATGAAACTGTGGGAGGGGGAATCTTCGAAGGGAAGAAGGCAGGAGGTGTTTTGCATTCCTTTGCTGGGTAAAGAAAGGGAGGGGGATTCTTTGTTGTAACTTTCCATTTCTCACTAACCTCTGTCCTCTTATATGCGCAACTGCGAACTTTTATCAAAATATGTCAAGGTCACTGACAGTAGCCTCATCATCACCTAGAGATGACCACATGATCCTATTCAGAAGTTTTAATTGGAAGAATCATTTGATCTCTGGAGGGGGGAGCAATTCTATCCCTTTGTATATGCATTTTACCCGCCAATATTTTAGTTTCGGAATTGATTCTGTTTGCTACCATTCATTTTCCAGTAAAAGATAAATTCTGCTCTACACCATGGAGTCTGAGTATTTCTTTCTTGGGATCTAGAAGGAGCACAGTCTGACATTATTCCGAAACTCAAATTACATCAACCCACCCGGAGAAAACAGCAACTTTTCTTCCGAGGGGGCTTCCTCTCATGTCGGCTCCAGCCAGCGATGAAGAGGACCAGGGAGCTGTGGGGGGGGCAGCCTTTATTGCTGCCAGAGATGACGGCTGCTGATTTACTGGCCGACCTGACTCTGGAAGAAACCCCAGCTGAGATGCCCAGATGGTCGTTGGGGGTTGGTTGGAGAGATCGGGACGACCCCCCTCCTCCCAGAATCACTGTAAGACGAAGAGGTGCGAAGGAACGGCTGTGGCAGGAGGGGGAGGAGATGGAATGCAGGCTGGATCAAGGCGGCAGATTCCTTATGGATGCTTCTGAAAAGCCCGGCACGGCTCAAAGGTATGAGGGGGAAGAGGGAGCGAAGTCAGCCCGGAGAAGTCAAGCCAACCCCACCTCCCTTGCCCAACCTACGCCGGTGCAGCCACCCGCGGCCGCCTGGGGAGCTCCAGCAATAGGTGTGCCTCCTGGAAGGCGCCCCCTGCCTCCCTTAGATGTGAAATTTGGAGGAAATCCCAGAGACTTGGGGTTTTTCCTGGTGCAAGTGGGAAGCTACATGGCAGAATTTGAAAGGGAGTTCACTTCTGAAGCAGCCAAAGTGAGATGTGTCACCAGGACCCTGGAAGGGATGGCAGCAGACTGGGTGGTGACTTTGTTCAATGATAACTCCCCCCAACTGCGAAACCTCGATGTTTTCATGACTGCATTGAGGAGAAGATTTGAAGACCCCCTGGCAGAGAGAAGGGCTAGAATCAAAATGAAAACCTTGACCCAAGGGGGAGATCGGTGGCAGATTACACCCAGGAGTTCAGGCAGTTGGTCTCCTGTCTCCGAGGCTGGCCCCAAGAGGCCCTGGTGGAAACCTACAAAGACGGCTTAAATGAAGATGTATACCACATGTGCATCTCCCGGAAGGATCCACGTGATTTGCAGTCGTGGTACTTGCTGGCGGAAGAGGTGGATATTGATCTGGCTCGAAACAGACGCAGAAGGGGTCCTGGCTGGAGAAATCTAAACCCCCCACGCCCCCAAGAGGCCTCCACTCCCCAAAGAGGAGGGGTGGCAGCAAGAGCCAAGACCACAGCCTGCTTCCGTTGCGGGAAAGAGGGCCACCGGATGGCGGAGTGCCGAGTCAAGTTGGTCCCACCAAAGCCGCAGGGTCCAGGGACGAAGCCCGGTAAACCCCCAACCAAGCCCCGCGAGACCGGACTGAAGGCGAGGGAGGTTGTAGAGGTCGCCCTTCCGGCGGGGGAGGAGCTGGGACCTCCAATCTTACTCGACGAGACCGATTCGGAGGATGACGCCTCGGTAAGTCCTACCCAGGGGCCCATGACCATCCCAATAAAGTTAAGGGACCCTACATCGGGGACCGAGGGAGAGATGTTGGCCTTGTTGGACTCGGGGTGCACGAGGTGTGTAATTAACATGAAAGTAGTTAAAGACATGGGCATCGGACTGAGAACTTTGAAAACGCCCATAGCTTTCTGTCAATTGGACGGATCTGTGGCGGGAGGTAGCCCGGCAAGCTTTATAACGGAACCCTTAGAAATGACCATGGGAACTCACCGCGAGATTTTGTGCTTTATCGTGGCCCCTGGGATGGAACAGCCTTTAATACTGGGACTCCCTTGGCTTCGGAAATGGAACCCCCACATAAACTGGAGGGAAGGGTGGATACGCATCCGCACCGATCGCCCACTGGAAGGGGAGGAGCCCCACTCTCGGGAGGGGGAGGAGAAGCCCCATCCGAAGCCCCAAGTTCCGGCCGAGGTAGCTTCCGCAGGTGTCGAACGAGTGGAGGGGAGGAGAAAATCCCGAAGGAATACTGGGACTTAAGAGAAGTGTTTAGTGAAAAAGCCTCTGACGAGCTCCCTCCCCATCGATCAACCGATTGCAGCATCGAACTTCTACCGGGGTAACGCTCCCGAAACCGAAGCTGTATCCGATGACACCGGGGAGCTGGAAGAACTGAGAGCGTTCATCGACAAAAACCTGAAACGTGGCTTCATCACGCCTGCCAGACCTCGAGTGGCGGCCCCTGTAATGTTCCGCGAGAAGAAAGATGGCTCAAAACGTCTGGTAGTGGACTATAGAAACTTAAACGCCGTGTCGGTGGAGAATATGTACCCCCTCTCCCTGATGAAGGACATGATAGCCCACCTGGCGAAGGGGAAGATTTTCACAAAGTTGGACTTGAGGGAGGCATACTACAGGATCCGAATTAAGAAAGGCGATGAGTGGAAGACGCTTCAACTGCCCGATGGGTTGCTTCCAGTTCAACGTTCTTCCTTTCGGCCTACAGGGGCGCCCGCTGTTTTCATGCAAATGATAAATCAAGTGCTTCACGAACATCTATACAAGGGGTTCTGGTCTACCTTGATGATATTCTCATCTACACGGAGAATAAAGACGAACATGTGAAACTCGTACGCTCGGTGTTGCACAAGCTGAGGGCAGCCAAACTGTACGCCAAACTGTCCAAGTGTGAGTTCCATCAAGAAAAAACCGACTACTTGGGATATCGTATCTCTCCCGAGGGCATCGAGATGGATCCAGAGAAAGTGCGAGCTGTATTGGAATGGGCCCCCCCGAGAACCCGGAAGCAACTTCAAAGTTTTCTTGGGTTTGCCAACTTCTATCGGCAATTCATCCCGTCTTTTGCAAAAATAGCAATGCCCATCACCAACCTTCTGAAGACAAAGGGGGAAGCGAAACCAAAACCCAGCCAACCGTTGAATTGGTCCATGGAATGCCAAGCCGCATTTGAAAAGTTAAAAAGACTTTTCGCTGCAGAACCAGTATTGAAACACCCCGACATGGATGCCCCTTTCGTGATCCAAGCTTTTGCAAGCGATGTGGCGGTGGGGGCGGTTCTACTTCAATTAAACGAGAAGGGGACACTACAGCCGTGTGCTTATACCTCCCGTAAATTGACTGATACTAAAAGGAGATGGGCCGTCTGGGAGAAGGAAGCTTTTGCAGTCCGTTGGGCTCTTCTAACCTGGAGACAATTTTTGGAAGGAGCGAAACATCCATTTGAGGTATGGACGGACCATAAAAATCTGGAAGCTTTAAACACTCCTCGAAAGCTATCTCCTAAGCAGGTTAGGTGGGCTCAGTTTTTCAAGCGATTCAATTTCTCGTTGAAGTATATCCCAGGGGGAAAAATTTTTATGGCGGATGCTTTGTCTAGAATGCCTCAATACAACAGTATCCGAAAAGAAGTGGTAAGACCAATCGTGTCCACTACACAGTTGGCTGCTCCTGTAATTACCAGAGCACAAAAAGAGACCAGGAGAGGGATCTGTCCACTGACCTGATGGAACGATTTAAGGAGGCTTTGAAAACAGATGAGTGGTTCCTAGCAAATGCGAATAATTGCACTATTCGAAATGGTCTAGCCTGGATAGGTGCAAAATTGTATGTACCCCAAATCCTGAGAAGCCAAGTTTTACAACAAACTCATGATTCTAAAGCGGCTGGTCATTTTGGGTTTGTGAAGACTCTACATTTGGTGAAACGACAGTTCTGGTGGCCTTCGCTGAAAAAGGACATTGAGACTTATGTGGCGAGCTGTCCAGTTTGTGCTTCAGCGAAAAGGCCGCCTGGTAAACCACCAGGTTTGTTGCAGAATGTGGCCAGGCCAACGGCACCTTGGAAGGAAATTTCCATGGACTTTATAGTAGATCTACCCGAGAGTGTTGGACATACTGTCATTTGGGTAGTGACTGATTTGTTTTCCAAACAAGCTCATTTCATCCCTTGCTCTAAGATTCCTTCAGCGAAATCATTGGCCAGAATGTTCATTATACATGTCTACAGGTTGCATGGCGTTCCTGAGCGTGTAGTTTCTGATCGGGGGGTCCAATTTACCTCGAACTTCTGGAGAGAATTCTTGAAATTGATAGGCTCCGCCCAGAGCCTAAGCTCCGCCCATCATCCCCAAACTAATGGGGCCTGTGAGAGGACAAACGGGGTGTTAGAACAGTACCTCAGATGTTATATAAACTATCAGCAAGATAATTGGGTGGATTTACTGCCTTTTGCGGAGGTGGCGTATAATAATTCTGTACACAGTAGTACGGGATTTACCCCTTTCAAAGTAGCCACGGGACAAGATTTTGTGCCCATACCTGAACTGCCTCGAGAAAACCCCACTATCCAATCGTTGGACGATTGGATATCTAAGCTTCAACAAAATTGGCCGGTCGTTCGTAAAGCTCTGGACGAGGCACACCAATCTCATAAAAAATTTGCTGACAGAAAGCGAGCCCCACAGATGATGTATAAGGTGGGCGATAAAGTTTTCCTCTCGACCAGATATTTGCAGACTACTCAGAAGTCGAAGAAGTTGGGTCCTAAGTACGTGGGACCTTTTCCCATTGAGAGGATTGTAAATCCGGTGACTGTTCAACTGACTTTACCAAAGACTCTTCGTCGTATTCATCCTGTTTTCCACGTTAGTTTGTTGAACATACCAGTACTTTGCGGCCGACCCAGTCTGATCCACCCGTACCCCTGTTAATTGAGGGGGAACAACATTTCGAGATTAAAGAAATTCTAGATTCTAGGAAATGGAGGGGTCGTGTCCAATATCTTGTAGCGTGGAAACATTTTTCTCCTTCCCAAGCTGAATGGGTTAATGAAAAAGACATTAGGGCCCCTGATTTGCTTAAAAAGTTTTATGCCAAATACCCTGATAAACCCTAGGAATGTATGCCAATGTTAATACATGATTGTTTTTCTCTTACAGGGACTAATGTCCTTCTTCTAGGGGGTCCGAATGTCAGCCTCAAGAGATATCCATCCCTACCTATCAAGATATCTCCGCTCCTAATTATGGCTCATTTGTTGCTATGCTTTTTACTTCTCTTTCGGCTCTCATGAAACGGTGGGAGGGGGGAATCTTCGAAGGGAAGAAGGCAGGAGGTGTTTTGCATTCCTTTGCTGGGTAAAGAAAGGGAGGGGGGATTCTTTGTTGTAACTTTCCATTTCTCACTAACCTCTGTCCTCTTATATGCGCAACTGCGAACTTTTATCAAAATATGTCAAGGTCACTGACAGTAGCCTCATCATCACCTAGAGATGACCACATGATCCTATTCAGAAGTTTTAATTGGAAGAATCATTTGATCTCTGGAGGGGGAGCAATTCTATCCCTTTGTATATGCATTTTACCCGCCAATATTTTAGTTTCGAATTGATTCTGTTTGCTACCATTCATTTTCCAGTAAAAGATAAATTCTGCTCTACACCATGGAGTCTGAGTATTTCTTTCTTGGGATCTAGAAGGAGCACAGTCTGACACCGTCCTAAGCATAATGTTGCGCTGTGCATTTATTGGCGACATTCATTTTCTTCCTCAACTTCATGGGGCCCAACCCTAACCCTACCCCTAACCCCTACCCTAACCCTAACCCTCCTAAGCATAAGGTTGCGCTGTGAATTCATTGGGATCATTCATTTTCTGATTCGACTTCATGGGGACCTAACCCTAACCCTAATCCCAACCCTAACACTAACACTAAACCTCGAATGCGATTCTTTCATGTATTTTACCTGGAAAGATAGAATAGCTTGACTGAGAAGGTCATACCCCTCCTAAGCACAATGTTGCACTGTGAATTCATTGGATACATCCATTTTCCGCTTCGACTTCATGGGGACCTAACCCTAACCCTAACCCTAATCCCAACCCTAACCCTAACACTAAACCTCGAATGCGATTCTTCCATGTATTTTACCTGGAAAGATAGAATAGTCTGACTGAAAAGATCATACCCCTCCTAAGCACAATGTTGCACTGTGAATTCATTGGAGACATCCATTTTCTGCTTTGACTTCATGGGGACCTAACCCTAACCCTATCCCTCCTAAGCATAATGTTGCGCTGTGAATTCATTGGCGACATTCATTTTCTGCCTCGACTTCATGGGGCCCAACCCTAACCCTAATCCCAACCCTAACCCTAACACTAAACCTCGAATGCGATTCTTCCATGTATTTTACCTGGAAATATAGAATAGCCTGACTGAAAAGGTCATACCCCTCCTAAGCACAATGTTGCACTGTGAATTCATTGGATACATCCATTTTCCGCTTCGACTTCATGGGGACCTTACCCTAACCCTAACCCTAACCCTAATCCCAACCCTAACCCTAACACCAAACGTTGAATGCGATTCTTCCATGTATTTTACCTGGAAAGATAGAATAGCCTGACTGAAAAGGTCATACCCCTCCTAAGCGCAATGTTGCGCTGTGAATTCATTGGCGACTTTCATTTTCCGCCTCGACTTCATGGGGACCTAACCCTAACTTTAATCCCAACCCTAACCCTAACACTAAAACACGAATGTGATTCTTCCATGTATTTTACCTGGAAAGATAGAATAGTCTGACTGAAAAGGTCATAGCCCTCCTAAGCAAAATGTTGCACTGTGAATTCATTGCAGACATCCATTTTCTGCTTCGACTTCATGGGGACCTAACCCTAACCCTAACGCTAACCCTATCCGTCCTAAGCATAATGTTGCGCTGTGCATTTATTGGCGACATTCATTTTCTTCCTCAACTTCATGGGGCCCAACCCTAACCCTACCCCTAACCCCTTCCCTAACCCTAACCCTCCTAAGCATAATGTTGCGCTGTGAATTCATTGGGATCATTCATTTTCTGATTCGACTTCATGGGGCCCAACCCTAACCCTAATCCCAACCCTAACCCTAACACTAAACCTCGAATGCGATTCTTCCATGTATTTTACCTGGAAAGATAGAATAGCCTGACTGAAAAGGTAATACCCCTCCTAAGCACAATGTTGCACTGTGAATTCATTGGCGACTTTCATTTTCCGCCTCGACTTCATGGGGACCTAACCCTAACCCTAATCCCAACCCTAACCCTAACACTAAACCTTGAATATGATTCTTCCATGTATTTTACCTGGAAAGATAGAATAGTCTGACTGAAAAGGTCATAGCCCTCCTAAGCAAAATGTTGCACTGTGAATTCATTGCAGACATCCATTTTCCGCTTCGACTTCATGGGGACCTAACCCTAACCTTAACCCTAACCCTATCCCTCCTAAGCATAATGTTGCGCTGTGCATTTATTGGCGACATTCATTTTCTTCCTCAACTTCATGGGGCCCAACCCTAACCCTAACCCTAACCCCTACCCTAACAATAACCCTCCTA
>NC_142014.1:788253-818730 GCF_049901735.1 Notechis scutatus
AAACCACATGATTTTCGGTGCGCTTTTCCTGTGGAGTTATCCCAAGGCATATCTCAAAATGGCGAACGAACTCAATTTAAAGGAAAGAACTCAATTTACAGGTATACATAACTTTTGAATCTGAGCTCGGATTTCAAAATTAAGCTCATTTTCATGTTCTTCAGGGTGGAATACATTAAAAAACCACATGATTTTCGTGCGAGCTTTTCCTGTGGAGTTATCCCAAGGCATATCTCAAAATGGCGAAAGAACAATTTACAGGAAAGAACTCAAATTACAGGAATGCATAACTTTTGAATCTGACCTCGGATTTCAAAATTAAGCTCATTTTCATGTTCTTCGGGTGGAATGCATTAAAAAACCCACATGATTTTCGTGTGCGAGCTTTTCCTGTGGAGTTATCCCAAGGCATATCTCAAAATGACAAAAGAACTCGATTTACAGGAAAGAACTCAATTTACAGGTATACATAACTTTTGAATCTGAGCTCGGATTTCAAAATTAAGCTCATTTTCATGTTCTTCAGGGTGGAATGCATTAAAAAAAACCACATGATTTTCGTGTGCGAGCTTTTCCTGTGGAGTTATCCCAAGGCATATCTCAAAATGGCGAAAGAACAATTTACAGGAAAGAACTCAATTTATAGGAATGCATAACTTTTGAATCTGACCTCGGATTTCAAAATTAAGCTCATTTTCATGTTCTTTGGGGTGGAATTCATTAAAAAACCACATGATTTTCGTGTGCAAGCTTTTCCTGTGGAGTTATCCCAAGGCATATCTCAAAATGGCGAAAGAACAATTTACAGGAAAGAACTCAACTTACAGGAATGCATAACTTTTGAATCTGACCTCGGATTTCAAAATGAAGCTCATTTTCATGTTCTTCGGGGTGGAATGCATTCAAAAAACCACATGATTTTCATGGGCGATCTTTTCCTGTGGAGTTATCCCAAGGCATATCTCAAAATGGCGAAAGAACTCAATTTACAGGAAAGAACTCAATTTACAGGTATACATAACTTTTGAATCTGACCTCGGATTTCAAACTTAAGCTCATTTTCATGTTCTTCAGGGTGGAATGCATTCAAAAAACCACATGATTTTCGTGTGCGAGCTTTTCCTGTGGAGTTATCCCAAGGCATATCTCAAAATGGCGAAAGAACTCAATTTACAGGAAAGAACTCAATTTACAGGTATACATAACTTTTGAATCTGAGCTCGGATTTCAAAATTAAGCTCATTTTCATGTTCTTCCGGGTGGAATACATTAAAAAAACCACATGGTTTTCGTGGGTGAGCTTTTCCTGTGGAGTTATCCCAAGGCATATCTCAAAATGGCGAAAGAACAATTTACAGGAAAGAACTCAATTTATAGGAATGCATAACCTTTGAATCTGACCTCGGATTTCAAAATTAAGCTCATTTTCATGTTCTTCGGGGTGGAATACATTCAAAAAACCACATGATTTTCATGGGCGAGCTTTTCCTGTGGAGTTATCCCAAGGCATATCTCAAAATGGCAAAAGAACTCAATTTACAGGAAAGAACTCAATTTACAGGTATACATAACTTTTGAATCTGAGCTCGGATTTCAAAATTAAGCTCATTTTCATGTTCTTCGGGGTGGAATACATTCAAAAAACCACATGATTTTCATGGGCGAGCTTTTCCTGTGGAGTTATCCCAAGGCATATCTCAAAATGGCGAAAGAACTCAATTTATACGTATAGATAACTTTTGAATCTGACCTCGGATTTCAAACTTAATGTCAGCCTCAAGAGATATCCATCCCTACCTATCAAGATATCTCCGCTCCTAATTATGGCTCATTTGTTGCTATGCTTTTTACTTCTCTTTCGGCTGTCATGAAACGGGGGAGGGGGAATCTTCGAAGGGAAGAAGGCAGGAGGTGTTTTGCATTCCTTTGCTGGGTATGGAAAGGGAGGGGGATTCTTTGTTGTAACTTTCCATTTCTCACTAACCTCTGTCCTCTTATATGCGCAACTGCGAACTTTTATCAAAATATGTCAAGGTCACTGACAGTAGCGTCATCATCACCTAGAGATGACCACATGATCCTATTCAGAAGTTTTAATTGGAAGAATCATTTGATCTCTGGAGGGGGGGGAGCAATTCTATCCCTTTGTATATGCATTTTACCCGCCAATATTTTAGTTTCGGAATTGATTCTGTTTGCTACCATTCATTTTCCAGTAAAAGATAAATTCTGCTCTACACCATGGAGTCTGAGTATTTCTTTCTTGGGATTTAGAAGGAGCACAGTCTGACATTATTCCGAAACTCAAAATACATTAACCCACCCGGAGAAAACAGCAACTTTTCTTCCGAGGGGGCTTCCTCTCATGTCGTCTCCAGCCAGCGATGAAGAGGACCAGGGAGCTGTGGGGGGGCAGCCTTTATTGCTGCCAGAGATGCCGGCTGCTGATTTACTGGCAGACCTGACTCTGGAAGAAACCCCAGCTGAGATGCCCAGATGGTCGTTGGGGTTGGTTGGAGAGATCGGGACGACCCCCTCCTCCCAGAATCACTGTAAGACGAAGAGGTGCGAAGGAACGGCTGTGGCAGGAGGGGGAGGAGATGGAATGCAGGCTGGATCAAGGCGGCAGATTCCTTATGGATGCTTCTGAAAAGCCCGGCACGGCTCAAAGGTATGAGGGGGAAGAGGGAGCGAAGTCAGCCCGGAGAAGTCAAGCCAACCCCACCCCCCTAGCCCAACCTACACCGGTGCAGCCACCCGCGGCCGCCTGGGGAGCCCCAGCAATAGGTGTGCTTCCTGGAAGGCGCCCCCTGCCTCCCTTAGATGTGAAATTTGGAGGAAATCCCAGAGACCTGGGGTTTTTCCTGGTGCAAGTGGGAAGCTACATGGCAGAATTTGAAAGGGAGTTCACTTCTGAAGCAGCCAAAGTGAGATGTGTCACCAGGACCCTGGAAGGGATGGCAGCAGACTGGGTGGTGACTTTGTTCAATGATAACTCCCCCCAACTGCGAAACCTCGATGTTTTAATGACTGCATTGAGGAGAAGATTTGAAGACCCCCTGGCAGAGAGAAGGGCTAGAATCAAAATGAAAACCTTGACCCAAGGGGGGAGATCGGTGGCAGATTACACCCAGGAGTTCAGGCAGTTGGTCTCCTGTCTCCGAGGCTGGCCCCAAGAGGCCCTGGTGGAAACCTACAAAGATGGCTTAAATGAAGATGTATACCACATGTGCATCTCCCGGAAGGATCCACGTGATTTGCAGTCGTGGTACTTGCTGGCGGAAGAGGTGGATATTGATCTGGCTCGAAACAGACGCAGAAGGGGCCCTGGCTGGAGAAATCTAAACCCCCCATGCCCCCAAGAGGCCTCCACTCCCCAAAGAGGAGGGATGGCAGCAAGAGCCAAGACCACAGCCTGCTTCCGTTGCGGGAAAGAGGGCCACCGGATGGCGGAGTGCCGAGTCAAGTTGGTCCCACCAAAGCCGCAGGGTCCAGGGACGAAGCCCGGTAACCCCCAACCAAGCCCCGCGAGACCGGACTGAAGGCGAGGGAGGTTGTAGAGGTCGCCCTTCCGGCGGGGGAGGAGCTGGGACCTCCAACCTTACTCGACGAGACCGATTCGGAGGATGACGCCTCGGTAAGTCCTACCCAGGGGCCCATGACCATCCCAATAAAGTTAAGGGACCCTACATCGGGGACCGAGGGAGAGATGTTGGCCTTGTTAGACTCGGGGTGCACGAGGTGTGTAATTAACATGAAAGTAGTTAAAGACATGGGCATCGGCCTGAGAACTTTGAAAACGCCCATAGGTTTCTGTCAATTGGACGGATCTGTGGCGGGAGGTAGCCCGGCAAGCTTTATAACGGAACCCTTAGAAATGACCATGGGAACTCACCGCGAGATTTTGTGCTTTATTGTGGCCCCTGGGATGGAACAGCCTTTAATACTGGGACTACCTTGGCTTCGAAATGGAACCCCTCATAAACTGGAGGGAAGGGTGGATACGCATCCGCACCGATCGCCCACCGGAAGGGGAGGAGCCCCACTCTCGGGAGGGGCGGAGAAGCCCCATCCGAAGCCCCAAGTTCCGGCCGAGGTAGCTTCCGCAGGTGTCGAACGAGTGGAGGGGGAGGAGAAAATCCCGAAGGAATACTGGGACTTAAGAGAAGTGTTTAGTGAAAAAGCCTCTGACGAGCTCCCTCCCCATCGATCAACCGATTGCAGCATCGAATTTCTACCGGGTAACGCTCCCGAAACCGAAGCTGTATCCGATGACACCGGGAGCTGGAAGAACTGAGAGCGTTCATCGACAAAAACCTGAAACGTGGCTTCATCACGCCTGCCAGACCTCGAGTGGCGGCCCCTGTAATGTTCCGCGAGAAGAAAGATGGCTCAAAACGTCTGGTAGTGGACTATAGAAATTTAAACGCCGTGTCGGTGGAGAATATGTACCCCTCCCTGATGAAGGACATGATAGCCCACCTGGCGAAGGGGAAGATTTTCACAAAGTTGGACTTGAGGGAAGCATACTACAGGATCCGAATTAAGAAAGGCGATGAGTGGAAGACTGCGTTCAACTGCCCGATGGGTTGCTTCCAGTTCAACGTTCTTCCTTTCGGCCTACAGGGGGCGCCCGCTGTTTTCATGCAAATGATAAATCAAGTGCTTCACGAACATCTATACAAGGGGGTTCTGGTCTACCTTGATGATATTCTCATCTACACAGAGAATAAAGATGAACATGTGAAACTCGTACGCTGGTGTTGCACAAGCTGAGGGCAGCCAAACTGTACGCCAAACTGTCCAAGTGTGAGTTCCATCAAGAAAAAATCGACTACTTGGGATAGCGTATCTCTCCCGAGGGCATCGAGATGGATCCAGAGAAAGTGCGAGCTGTATTGGAATGGGCCCCCGAGAACCCAGAAGCAACTTCAAAGTTTTCTTGGGTTTGCCAATTTCTATCGGCAATTCATCCCGTCTTTTGCAAAAATAGCAATGCCCATCACCAACCTTCTGAAGACAAAGGGGGAACCAACCAAAACCCAGCCAACCGTTGAACTGGTCCATGGAATGCCAAGCCGCATTTGAAAAGCTAAAAAGACTTTTCGCTGCAGAACCAGTATTGAAACACCCCGACATGGATGCCCCTTTCGTGATCCAAGCTGATGCAAGCGATGTGGCGGTGGGGGCGGTTCTACTTCAATTAAACGAGAAAGGGACACTACAGCCGTGTGCTTATACTTCCCGTAAATTGACTGACACTGAAAGGAGATGGGCTGTCTGGGAGAAGGAAGCTTTTGCAGTCCGTTGGGCTCTACTAACCTGGAGACAATTTTTGGAAGGAGCGAAACATCCATTTGAGGTATGGACGGACCATAAAAATCTGGAAGCTTTAAAGACTCCTCGAAAGCTATCTCCTAAGCAGGTTAGGTGGGCTCAGTTTTTCAAGCGATTCAATTTCGTTGAAGTATATCCCAGGGGGAAAATTTTTTATGGCGGATGCTTTGTCTAGAATGCCTCAATACAACAGTATCCGAAAAGAAGTGGTAAGACCAATCGTGTCCACTACACAGTTGGCTGCTCCTGTAATTACCAGAGCACAAAAAAGAGTCCAGGAGAGGGATCTGCCCACTGACCTGATGGAACGATTTAAAGAGGCTTTGAAAACAGATGAGTGGTTCCTAGCAAATGCGAATAATTGCACTATTCGAGATGGTCTAGCCTGGATAGGTGCAAAATTGTATGTACCCCAAATCCTGAGAAGCCAAGTTTTACAACAAACTCATGATTCTAAAGTGGCTGGTCATTTTGGGTTTGTGAAGACTCTACATTTGGTGAAACGACAGTTCTGGTGGCCTTCGCTGAAAAAGGACATTGAGACTTATGTGGCGAGCTGTCCAGTTTGTGCTTCAGCGAAAAGGCCGCCTGGTAAACCACCAGGTTTGTTGCAGAATGTGGCCAGGCCAACGGCACCTTGGAAGGAAATTTCCATGGACTTTATAGTAGATCTACCCGAGAGTGTTGGACACACTGTCATTTGGGTAGTGACTGATTTGTTTTCCAAACAAGCTCATTTCATCCCTTGCTCTAAGATTCCTTCAGCGAAATCATTGGCCAGAATGTTCATTATACATGTCTACAGGTTGCATGGCGTTCCTGAGCGTGTAGTTTCTGATCGGGGGGTCCAATTTACCTCGAACTTTTGGAGAGAATTCTTGAAATTGATAGGCTCCGCCCAGAGCCTAAGCTCGCCCATCATCCCCAAACTAATGGGGCCTGTGAGAGGACAAACGGGGTGTTAGAACAGTACCTCAGATGTTATATAAACTATCAGCAAGATAATTGGGTGGATTTACTGCCTTTTGCGGAGGTGGCGTATAATAATTCTGTACACAGCAGTACGGGATTTACCCCTTTCAAAGTAGCCACGGGACAAGATTTTGTGCCCATACCTGAACTGCCTCGAGACAACCCCACTATCCAATCGTTGGACGATTGGATATCTAAGCTTCAACAAAATTGGCCGGTCGTTCGTAAAGCTCTGGACGAGGCACACCAATCTCATAAGAAATTTGCTGACAGAAAGCGAGCCCCACAGATGATGTATAAGGTGGGCGATAAAGTTTTCCTCTCGACCAGATATTTGCAGACTACTCAGAAGTCGAAGAAGTTGGGTCCTAAGTACGTGGGACCTTTTCCCATTGAGAGGATTGTAAATCCGGTGACTGTTCAACTGACTTTACCAAAGACTCTTCGTCGTATTCATCCTGTTTTCCACGTTAGTTTGTTGAAAGCAGAACATACAGTACTTTGCGGCCGACCCAGTCTGATCCACCCGTAACCCTGTTAATCGAGGGGGAACAACATTTCGAGATTAAAGAAATTCTAGATTCTAGGACATGGAGGGGTCGTGTCCAATATCTTGTAGCGTGGAAACATTTTCCTCCTTCCCAAGCTGAATAGGTTAATGAAAAAGACATTAGGGCCCCTGATTTGCTTAAAACGTTTTATGCCAAATACCCTGATAAACCCTAGGAATGTATGCCAATGTTAATACATGATTGTTTTTCTCTTACAGGGACTAATGTCCTTCTTCTAGGGGGTCCGAATGTCAGCCTCAAGAGATATCCATCCCTACCTATCAAGATATCTCCGCTCCTAATTATGGCTCATTTGTTGCTATGCTTTTTACTTCTCCTTCGGCTGTCATGAAACGGTGGGAGGGGGGAATCTTCGAAGGAAGAAGGCAGGAGGTGTTTTGCATTCCTTTGCTGGGTATGGAAAGGGAGGGGGGATTCTTTGTTGTAATTTTCCATTTCTCACTAACCTCTGTCCTCTTATATGCGCAACTGCGAACTTTTATCAAAATATGTCAAGGTCACTGACAGTAGCCTCATCATCACCTAGAGATGACCACATGATCCTATTCAGAAGTTTTAATTGGAAGAATCATTTGATCTCTGGAGGGGGGGGAGCAATTCTATCCCTTTGTATATGCATTTTACCCGCCAATATTTTAGTTTCGGAACTGATTCTGTTTGCTACCATTCATTTTCCAGTAAAAGATAAATTCTGCTCTACACCATGGAGTCTGAGTATTTCTTTCTTGGGATTTAGAAGGAGCACAGTCTGACACTTAAGCTCATTTTCATGTTCTTCGGGGTGGAATGCATTCAAAAAACCACATGATTTTCGTGTGCGAGCTTTTCCTGTGGAGTTATCCCAAGGTATATCTCAAAATGGCTTAAGAACAATTTACAGGAAAGAACTCAATTTACAGGTATACATAACTTTTGAATCTGACCTCGGATTTCAAACTTAAGCTCATTTTCATGTTCTTTGGGGTGGAATAAATTCAAAAACCACATGATTTTAGGCGAGCTTTTCCTGTGGAGTTTTCCCAAGGCATATCTCAAAATGGCAAAAGAACTCAATTTACAGGAAAGAACTCAATTTACAGGTATACATAACTTTTGAATCTGAGCTCGGATTTATTCCACCCCGAAGAACATGAAAATGAGCTTCATTTTGAAATCTGAGGTCAGATTCAAAAGTTATGTATTCCTATAAATTGAGTTCTTTCCTATACATTCAGTTCTTTCGCCATTTTGAGATATGCCTTGGGATAACTCCACAGGAAAAGCTCGCCCACCTAAAACCATGTCGCTTCTTGAATGTATTCCACCCTGAAGAACATGAAAATGAGCTTCATTTTGAAATCCGAGGTCAGATTCAAAAGTTATGTATTCCTATAAATTGAGTTCTTTCCTATACATTCAGTTCTTTCGCCATGTTGAGATATGCCTTGGGATAACTCCACAGGAAAAGCTCGCCAACAAAAACCATGTGGTTTTTTGAATGTATTCCACCCTGAAGAACATGAAAATGAGCTTAATTTTGAAATCCGAGGTCAGATTCAAAAGTTATGTATTCCTATAAATTGAGTTCTTTCCTATACATTCAGTTCTTTCGCCATGTTGAGATATGCCTTGGGATAACTCCACAGGAAAAGCTCGCCCACGAAAACCATGTCGTTTTTTGAATGTATTCCACCCGAAGAACATGAAAATGAGCTTAAGTTTGAAATCCGATGTCAGATTCACAAGTTATGTATTCCAATAAATTGAGTTCTTTCCTATACATTCAGTTCTTTCGCCATTTTGAGATATGCCTTGGGATAACTCCACAGGAAAAGCTCGCCCACCATGTCATTTTTGAATGTATTCCACCGGAAGAACATGAAAATGAGCTTCATTTTGAAACCATGTCATTTTTTAATGTATTCCACCCGAATTGAGTTCATTCCTATACATTCAGTTCTTTCGCCATTTTGAAATCCGAGGTCAGATTCAAAAGTTATGTATTCCTATAAATTGAGTTCTTTCCTATACATTCAGTTCTTTCGCCATTTTGAGATATGCCTTGGGATAACACCACAGGAAAAGCTCGCCCACGAAAACCATGTCATTTTTGAATGTATTCCACCCGAAGAACATGAAAATGAGCTTAATTTTGAAACCGAGGTCAGATTCAAAAGTTATGTATTCCTATAAATTGAGTTCTTTCCTATACATTCAGTTCTTTCGCCATTTTGAGATATGCCTTGGGATAATTCCACAGGAAAAGCTCGCCCACGAAAACCATGTCGTTTTTTGAATGTATTCCACCGAAGAACATGAAAATGAGCTTCATTTTGAAATCCGAGGTCAGATTCAAAAGTTATGTATTCCTATAAATTGAGTTCTTTCCTATACATTCAGTTCTTTCGCCATTTTGAGATATGCCTTGGGATTCAATCAAGTTATGCTTCCTACAAATTGAGTTCTTTCCAACATTCAGTTCTTTCGCCATTTTGAGATATCCCTTGGGATAACTCATGAAAATGAGCCATTTTTTTAATGTATTCCACCCAAGAACATGAAAATGAGCTTATTTGAAATCCGAGGTCAGATTCAAAAGTTATGTATTCCTATAAATTGAGTTCTTTCCTATACATTCAGTTCTTTCGCCATTTTGAGATATGCCTTGGGATAACTCCACAGGAAAAGCTCTCCCACTAAAACCATGTCGTTTTTTGAATGTACGAAGAACATGAAAATGAGCTTAATTTTGAAATCCGAGGTCAGATTCAAAAGTTATGTATTCCTATAAATTGAGTTCTTTCCTATACATTCAGTTCTTTCGCCATTTTGAGATATGCCTTGGGATAACTCCACAGGAAAAGCTCGCCCACGAAAACCATGTCGTTTTTGAATGTATTCCACCCGAAGAACATGAAAATGAGCTTCATTTTGAAATCCGAGGTCAGATTCAAAAGTTATGTATTCCTATAAATTGAGTTCTTTCCTATACATTGAGTTCTTTCGCCATTTTGAGATATGCCTTGGGATAACTCCACAGGAAAAGTTCGCCCAGCAAAAACCATGTGGTTTTTTGAACGTATTCCACCCGAAGAACATGAAAATGAGCTTCATTTTGAAATCCGAGGTCAGATTCAAAAGTTATGTATTCCTATAAATTGAGTTCTTTCCTATACATTCAGTTCTTTTCGCCATTTTGAGATATGCCTTGGGATAACTCCACAGGAAAAGCTCGCCCACGAAAACCATGTCGTTTTTTGGATGTATTCCACCCGAAGAACATGAAAATGAGCTTCATTTTGAAATCCGAGGTCAGATTCAAAAGTTATGTATTCCTATAAATTGAGTTCTTTCCTATACATTCAGTTCTTTCGCCATTTTGAGATATGCCTTGGGATAACTCCACAGGAAAAGCTCGCCCACGAAAACCATGTCGCTTTTTTAATGTATTCCACCCCGAAGAACATGAAAATGAGCTTAATTTTGAAATCCGAGGTCAGATTCAAAAGTTATGTATTCCTATAAATTGAGTTCTTTCCTATACATTCAGTTCTTTCGCCATTTTGAGATATGCCTTGGGATAACTCCACAGGAAAAGCTCATACCGAAAACCATGTCGTTTTTTGAATGTATTCCACCCCAAGAACATGAAAATGAGCTTCATTTTGAAATCCGAGGTCAGATTCAAAAGTTATGTATTCCTATAAATTGAGTTCTTTCCTATACATTCAATTCTTTCGCCATTTTGAGATATGCCTTGGGATAACTCCACAGGAAAAGCTCGCCCACTAAAACCATGTCGTTTTTGAATGTATTCCACCCGAAGAACATGAAAATGAGCTTCAATTTTGAAATCCGAGGTCAGATTCAAAAGTTATGTATTCCTATAAATTGAGTTCTTTCCTATACATTCAGTTCTTTCGCCATTTTGAGATATGCCTTGGGATAACTCCACAGGAAAAGCTCGCCCACGAAAACCATGTCGTTTTTTGAATGTATTCCACCCCGAAGAACATGAAAATGAGCTTCATTTTGAAATCCGAGGTCAGATTCAAAAGTTATGTATTCCTATAAATTGAGTTCTTTCCTATACATTCAGTTCTTTCGCCATTTTGAGATATGCCTTGGGATAACTCCACAGGAAAAGCTCCCCACGAAAACCATGTCGCTTTTCTGAATGTATTCCACCCGAAGAACATGAAAATGAGCTTCATTTTGAAATCGAAGTCAGATTCAAAAGTTATGTATTCCTATAAATTGAGTTCTTTCCTATACATTCAGTTCTTTCGCCATTTTGAAATCCGATATGCCTTGGTTCTTTCGTAACATTCAGTTCAGGAAATAACTCCACAGCTCGCCCACGAAAACCATGTCGTTTTTGAATGTATTCCACCCGAAGAACATGAAAATGAGCTTAATTTTGAAATCCGAGGTCAGATTCAAAAGTTATGTATTCCTATAAATTGAGTTCTTTCCTATACATTCAGTTCTTTCGCCATTTTGAGATATGCCTTGGGATAACTCCACAGGAAAAGCTCGCCCACGAAAACCATGTCGCTTTTTGAATGTATTCCACCCGAAGAACATGAAAATGAGCTTCATTTTGAAATCCGAGGTCAGATTCAAAAGTTATGTATTCCTATAAATTGAGTTCTTTCCTATACATTCAGTTCTTTCGCCATTTTGAGATATGCCTTGGGATAACTCCACAGGAAAAGCTCGCCCACGAAAACCATGTCATTTTTTGAATGTATTCCACCCCGAAGAACATGAAAATGAGCTTAATTTTGAAATCCGAGGTCAGATTCAAAAGTTATGCATTCCTATAAATTGAGTTCTTTCCTATACATTCAGTTCTTTCGCCATTTTGAGATATGCCTTGGGATAACTCCACAGGAAAAGCTCTCCCACTAAAACCATGTCGTTTTTTGAATGTATTCCACCCGAAGAACATGAAAATCAGCTTAATTTTGAAATCCGAGGTCAGATTCAAAAGTTATGCATTCCTATAAATTGAGTTCTTTCCTATACATTCAGTTCTTTCGCCATTCTGAGATATGACTTGGGATAACTCCACAGGAAAAGCTCGCCCACGAAAACCATGTGGTTTTTTGAATGCATTCCACCCGAAGAACATGAAAATGAGCTTAATTTTGAAATCCGAGGTCAGATTCAAAAGTTATGCATTCCTATAAATTGAGTTCTTTCCTATACATTCAGTTCTTTTCGCCATTCTGAGATATGACTTGGGATAACTCCACAGGAAAAGCTCGCCCACGAAAACCATGTGGTTTTTTTAATGTATTCCACCTCGAAGAACATGAAAATGAGCTTAATTTTGAAATCCGAGGTCAGATTCAAAAGTTATGCATTCCTATAAATTGAGTTCTTTCCTATACATTCAGTTCTTTTGCCATTCTGAGATATGACTTGGGATAACTCCACAGGAAAAGCTCGCCTACACGAAAACCATGTGGTTTTTTGAATGTAATCCACCTCGAAGAACATGAAAATGAGCTTAATTTTGAAATCCGAGGTCAGATTCAAAAGTTATGCATTCCTATAAATTGAGTTCTTTCCTATACATTCAGTTCTTTCGCCATGTTGAGATATGCCTTGGGATAACTCCACAGGAAAAGCTCGCCCACGAAAACCATGTGGTTTTTTGAATGTATTCCACCACGAAGAACATGAAAATGAGCTTAAGTTTGAAATCCGAGGTCAGATTCAAAAGTTATGCATTCCTATAAATTGAGTTCTTTCCTATACGTTCAGTTCTTTCGCCATTCTGAGATATGACTTGGGATAACTCCACAGGAAAAGCTCGCCCACGAAAACCATGTGGTTTTTTTAATGTAATCCACCTCGAAGAACATGAAAATGAGCTTAATTTTGAAATCCGAGGTCAGATTCAAAAGTTATGCATTCCTATAAATTGAGTTCTTTCCTATACATTCAGTTTTTTCGCCATGTTGAGATATGCCTTGGGATAACTCCACAGGAAAAGCTCGCCCACCGAAAACCATGTGGTTTTTGAATGAACTATTCCACCTGAAGAACATGAAAATGAGCTTAATTTTGAAATCCGAGGTCAGATTCAAAAGTTATGCATTCCTATAAATTGAGTTCTTTCCTATACATTCAGTTCTTTATCGCCATTTGAGATATGCCTTGGGATAACTCCACAGGAAAAGCTCGCCACGAAAACCATGTCGTTTTTTGAATGTATTCCACCCCGAAGAACATGAAAATGAGCTTAATTTTGAAATCCGAGGTCAGATTCAAAGTTATGTATTCCTATAAATTGAGTTCTTTCCTATACATTCAGTTCTTTCGCCATTTTGAGATATGCCTTGGGATAACTCCACAGGAAAAGCTCGCCACGAAAACCATGTCGTTTTTTGAATGTATTCCACCTCGAAGAACATGAAAATGAGCTTAATTTTGAAATCCGAGGTCAGATTCAAAAGTTATGTATTCCTATAAATTGAGTTCTTTCCTATACATTCAGTTCTTTCGCCATTTTGAGATATGCCTTGGGATAACTCCACAGGAAAAGCTCGCCCACGAAAACCATGTCGTTTTTTGAATGTATTCCACCCAAGAACATGAAAATGAGCTTAATTTTGAAATCCGAGGTCAGATTCAAAAGTTATGTATTCCTATAAATTGAGTTCTTTCCTATACATTCAGTTCTTTCGCCATTTTGAGATATGCCTTGGGATAACTCCACAGGAAAAGCTCGCCCACGAAAACCATGTCGCTTTTTGAATGTATTCCACCCCGAAGAACATGAAAATGAGCTTAATTTTGAAATCCGAGGTCAGATTCAAAAGTTATGTATTCCTATAAATTGAGTTCTTTCCTATACATTCAGTTCTTTCGCCATTTTGAGATATGCCTTGGGATAACTCCACAGGAAAAGCTCGCCCACCTAAAACCATGTCGTTTTTTGAATGTATTCCACCCCGAAGAACATGAAAATGAGCTTAATTTTGAAATCCGAGGTCAGATTCAAAAGTTATGTATTCCTATAAATTGAGTTCTTTCCTATACATTCAGTTCTTTCGCCATTTTGAGATATGCCTTGGGATAACTCCACAGGAAAAGCTCGCCACGAAAAACCATGTCGTTTTTTGAATGTATTCCACCCGAAGAACATGAAAATGAGCTTCATTTTGAAATCCGAGGTCAGATTCAAAAGTTATGTATTCCTATAAATTGAGTTCTTTCCTATACATTCAGTTCTTTCGCAATTTTGAGATATGCCTTGGGATAACTCCACAGGAAAAGCTCGCCCACAAAAACCATGTGGTTTTTTTAATGTATTCCACCTCGAAGAACATGAAAATGAGCTTCATTTTGAAATCCGAGGTCAGATTCAAAAGTTATGTATTCCTATAAATTGAGTTCTTTCCTATACATTCAGTTCTTTCGCCATTTTGAGATATGCCTTGGGATAACTCCACAGGAAAAGCTCGCCCACGAAAACCATGTGGTTTTTTGAACGTATTCCACCCCGAAGAACATGAAAATGAGCTTAATTTTGAAATCCGAGGTCAGATTCAAAAGTTATGTATTCCTATAAATTGAGTTCTTTCCTATACATTCAGTTCTTTCGCCATTTTGAGATATGCCTTGGGATAACTCCACAGGAAAAGCTCGCCCACGAAAACCATGTCGTTTTTTGAATGTATTCCACCCGAAGAACATGAAAATGAGCTTAATTTTGAAATCCGAGGTCAGATTCAAAAGTTATGTATTCCTATAAATTGAGTTCTTTCCTATACATTCAGTTCTTTCGCCATTTTGAGATATGCCTTGGGATAACTCCACAGGAAAAGCTCGCCCACGAAAACCATGTGGTTTTTTTGAATGTATTCCACCCCAAGAACATGAAAATGAGCTTAATTTTGAAATCCGAGGTCAGATTCAAAAGTTATGCATTCCTATAAATTGAGTTCTTTCCTATACATTCAGTTCTTTCGCCATTTTGAGATATGCCTTGGGATAACTCCACAGGAAAAGCTCGCCCACGAAAACCATGTGGTTTTTTTGAATGTATTCCACCCCGAAGAACATGAAAATGAGCTTAATTTTGAAATCCGAGGTCAGATTCAAAAGTTATGCATTCCTATAAATTGAGTTCTTTCCTATACATTCAGTTCTTTCGCCATTCTGAGATATGCCTTGGGATAACTCCACAGGAAAAGCTCTCCCACGAAAACCATGTGGTTTTTTGAATGTATTCCACCCCGAAGAACATGAAAATGAGCTTAATTTTGAAATCCGAGGTCAGATTCAAAAGTTATGCATTCCTATAAATTGAGTTCTTTCCTATACATTCAGTTCTTTCGCCATTCTGAGATATGACTTGGGATAACTCCACAGGAAAAGCTCGCCCACGAAAACCATGTGGTTTTTTGAATGTATTCCACCCGAAGAACATGAAAATGAGCTTAATTTTGAAATCCGAGGTCAGATTCAAAAGTTATGCATTCCTATAAATTGAGTTCTTTCCTATACATTCAGTTCTTTCGCCATTCTGAGATATGACTTGGGATAACTCCACAGGAAAAGCTCGCCCACCTAAAACCATGTGGTTTTTTGAATGTATTCCACCTCGAAGAACATGAAAATGAGCTTAATTTTGAAATCCGAGGTCAGATTCAAAAGTTATGCATTCCTATAAATTGAGTTCTTTCCTATACATTCAGTTCTTTTGCCATTCTGAGATATGACTTGGGATAACTCCACAGGAAAAGCTCGCCCACGAAAACCATGTGGTTTTTGAATGTAATCCACCTCGAAGAACATGAAAATGAGCTTAATTTTGAAATCCGAGGTCAGATTCAAAAGTTATGCATTCCTATAAATTGAGTTCTTTCCTATACATTCAGTTTTTCGCCATGTTGAGATATGCCTTGGGATAACTCCACAGGAAAAGCTCGCCCACGAAAACCATGTCGTTTTTTGAATGTATTCCACCACGAAGAACATGAAAATGAGCTTAAGTTTGAAATCCGAGGTCAGATTCAAAAGTTATGCATTCCTATAAATTGAGTTCTTTCCTATACATTCAGTTCTTTCGCCATTCTGAGATATGACTTGGGATAACTCCACAGGAAAAGCTCGCCACGAAAACCATGTCGTTTTTTGAATGTATTCCACCCTGAAGAACATGAAAATGAGCTTAATTTTGAAATCCGAGGTCAGATTCAAAAGTTATGTATTCCTATAAATTGAGTTCTTTCCTATACATTCAGTTCTTTCGCCATGTTGAGATATGCCTTGGGATAACTCCACAGGAAAAGCTCGCCTACACGAAAACCATGTGGTTTTTTTGAATGTATTCCACCTCGAAGAACATGAAAATGAGCTTAATTTTGAAATCCGAGGTCAGATTCAAAAGTTATGCATTCCTATAAATTGAGTTCTTTCCTATACATTCAGTTCTTTCGCCATGTTGAGATATGCCTTGGGATAACTCCACAGGAAAAGCTCGCCCACGAAAACCATGTCGTTTTTTGAATGTATTCCACCCCGAAGAACATGAAAATGAGCTTAATTTTGAAATCCGAGGTCAGATTCAAAAGTTATGTATTCCTATAAATTGAGTTCTTTCCTATACATTCAGTTCTTTCGCCATTTGAGATATGCCTTGGGATAACTCCACAGGAAAAGCTCGCCCACGAAAACCATGTCGTTTTTTGAATGTATTCCACCCTCGAAGAACATGAAAATGAGCTTAATTTTGAAATCCGAGGTCAGATTCAAAAGTTATGCATTCCTATAAATTGAGTTCTTTCCTATACATTCAGTTCTTTCGCCATTTTGAGATATGCCTTGGGATAACTCCACAGGAAAAGCTCGCCCACGAAAACCATGTGGTTTTTTGAATGTATTCCACCCTCGAAGAACATGAAAATGAGCTTAATTTTGAAATCCGAGGTCAGATTCAAAAGTTATGCATTCCTATAAATTGAGTTCTTTCCTATACATTCAGTTCTTTCGCCATTTTGAGATATGCCTTGGGATAACTCCACAGGAAAAGCTCGCCCACCTAAAACCATGTGGTTTTTTGAATGTATTCCACCTCAAGAACATGAAAATGAGCTTAATTTTGAAATCCGAGGTCAGATTCAAAAGTTATGCATTCCTATAAATTGAGTTCTTTCCTATACATTCAGTTCTTTTCGCCATTTGAGATATGCCTTGGGATAACTCCACAGGAAAAGCTCGCCCACGAAAACCATGTGGTTTTTTGAATGTATTCCACCTCGAAGAACATGAAAATGAGCTTAATTTTGAAATCCGAGGTCAGATTCAAAAGTTATGCATTCCTATAAATTGAGTTCTTTCCTATACATTCAGTTCTTTTCGCCATTCTGAGATATGCCTTGGGATAACTCCACAGGAAAAGCTCGCCCACGAAAACCATGTGGTTTTTTGAATGTATTCCACCCTTCGAAGAACATGAAAATGAGCTTAATTTTGAAATCCGAGGTCAGATTCAAAAGTTATGCATTCCTATAAATTGAGTTCTTTCCTATACATTCAGTTCTTTCGCCATTTGAGATATGCCTTGGGATAACTCCACAGGAAAAGCTCGCCCACGAAAACCATGTGGTTTTTTGAATGTATTCCACCCTGAAGAACATGAAAATGAGCTTAATTTTGAAATCCGAGGTCAGATTCAAAAGTTATGTATTCCTATAAATTGAGTTCTTTCCTATACATTCAGTTCTTTCGCCATTTGAGATATGCCTTGGGATAACTCCACAGGAAAAGCTCGCCACGAAAACCATGTCGTTTTTTTGAATGTATTCCACCCGAAGAACATGAAAATGAGCTTAATTTTGAAATCCGAGGTCAGATTCAAAAGTTATGTATTCCTATAAATTGAGTTCTTTCCTATACATTCAGTTCTTTCGCCATTTTGAGATATGCCTTGGGATAACTCCACAGGAAAAGCTCGCCCACGAAAACCATGTCGTTTTTTGAATGTATTCCACCCCGAAGAACATGAAAATGAGCTTCATTTTGAAATCCGAGGTCAGATTCAAAAGTTATGTATTCCTATAAATTGAGTTCTTTCCTATACATTCAGTTCTTTCGCCATGTTGAGATATGCCTTGGGATAACTCCACAGGAAAAGCTCGCCCACGAAAACCATGTCGCTTTTTGAATGTATTCCACCCCAAGAACATGAAAATGAGCTTAATTTTGAAATCCGAGGTCAGATTCAAAAGTTATGTATTCCTATAAATTGAGTTCTTTCCTATACATTCAGTTCTTTCGCCATTTGAGATATGCCTTGGGATAACTCCACAGGAAAAGCTCGCCCACGAAAACCATGTGGTTTTTGAATGTATTCCACCCTGAAGAACATGAAAATGAGCTTAATTTTGAAATCCGAGGTCAGATTCAAAAGTTATGCATTCCTATAAATTGAGTTCTTTCCTATACATTCAGTTCTTTCGCCATTTGAGATATGCCTTGGGATAACTCCACAGGAAAAGCTCGCCCACGAAAACCATGTGGTTTTTTGAATGTATTCCACCCCAAGAACATGAAAATGAGCTTAATTTTGAAATCCGAGGTCAGATTCAAAAGTTATGCATTCCTATAAATTGAGTTCTTTCCTATACATTCAGTTCTTTCGCCATGTTGAGATATGCCTTGGGATAACTCCACAGGAAAAGCTCGCCCACAAAAACCATGTGGTTTTTTTAATGTATTCCACCCTGAAGAACATGAAAATGAGCTTAATTTTGAAATCCGAGGTCAGATTCAAAAGTTATGCATTCCTATAAATTGAGTTCTTTCCTATACATTCAGTTCTTTTGCCATTCTGAGATATGACTTGGGATAACTCCACAGGAAAAGCTCGCCCACGAAAACCATGTGGTTTTTGAATGTATTCCACCTCGAAGAACATGAAAATGAGCTTAATTTTGAAATCCGAGGTCAGATTCAAAAGTTATGCATTCCTATAAATTGAGTTCTTTCCTATACATTCAGTTCTTTCGCCATTCTGAGATATGCCTTGGGATAACTCCACAGGAAAAGCTCGCCCACGAAAACCATGTGGTTTTTTGAATGTATTCCACCTCGAAGAACATGAAAATGAGCTTAATTTTGAAATCCGAGGTCAGATTCAAAAGTTATGCATTCCTATAAATTGAGTTCTTTCCTATACATTCAGTTCTTTTCGCCATTCTGAGATATGACTTGGGATAACTCCACAGGAAAAGCTCGCCCACGAAAACCATGTGGTTTTTTGAATGTATTCCACCCTCGAAGAACATGAAAATGAGCTTAATTTTGAAATCCGAGGTCAGATTCAAAAGTTATGCATTCCTATAAATTGAGTTCTTTCCTATACATTCAGTTCTTTTCGCCATGTTGAGATATGCCTTGGGATAACTCCACAGGAAAAGCTCACCCACGAAAACCATGTGGTTTTTTGAATGTATTCCACCTCGAAGAACATGAAAATGAGCTTAATTTTGAAATCCGAGGTCAGATTCAAAAGTTATGCATTCCTATAAATTGAGTTCTTTCCTATACATTCAGTTCTTTCGCCATGTTGAGATATGCCTTGGGATAACTCCACAGGAAAAGCTCGCCCACCTAAAACCATGTGGTTTTTTGAATGTATTCCACCCTCGAAGAACATGAAAATGAGCTTAATTTTGAAATCCGAGGTCAGATTCAAAAGTTATGCATTCCTATAAATTGAGTTCTTTCCTATACATTCAGTTCTTTTCGCCATTTTGAGATATGCCTTGGGATAACTCCACAGGAAAAGCTCGCCCACGAAAACCATGTGGTTTTTTGAATGTATTCCACCCGAAGAACATGAAAATGAGCTTAATTTTGAAATCCGAGGTCAGATTCAAAAGTTATGTATTCCTATAAATTGAGTTCTTTCCTATACATTCAGTTCTTTCGCCATGTTGAGATATGCCTTGGGATAACTCCACAGGAAAAGCTCACCTACACTAAAACCATGTGGTTTTTTGAATGTATTCCACCCCAAGAACATGAAAATGAGCTTAATTTTGAAATCCGAGGTCAGATTCAAAAGTTATGTATTCCTATAAATTGAGTTCTTTCCTATACATTCAGTTCTTTTCGCCATGTTGAGATATGCCTTGGGATAACTCCACAGGAAAAGCTCGCCCACGAAAACCATGTGGTTTTTTGAATGTATTCCACCTCGAAGAACATGAAAATGAGCTTAATTTTGAAATCCGAGGTCAGATTCAAAAGTTATGCATTCCTATAAATTGAGTTCTTTCCTATACATTCAGTTCTTTCGCCATTTTGAGATATGCCTTGGGATAACTCCACAGGAAAAGCTCGCCCACGAAAACCATGTCGTTTTTTGAATGTATTCCACCCCGAAGAACATGAAAATGAGCTTAATTTTGAAATCCGAGGTCAGATTCAAAAGTTATGCATTCCTATAAATTGAGTTCTTTCCTATACATTCAGTTCTTTCGCCATTTGAGATATGCCTTGGGATAACTCCACAGGAAAAGCTCGCCCACTAAAACCATGTCATTTTTTGAATGTATTCCACCCGAAGAACATGAAAATGAGCTTAATTTTGAAATCCGAGGTCAGATTCAAAAGTTATGCATTCCTATAAATTGAGTTCTTTCCTATACATTCAGTTCTTTCGCCATGTTGAGATATGCCTTGGGATAACTCCACAGGAAAAGCTCGCCCACGAAAACCATGTGGTTTTTTGAATGTATTCCACCCCGAAGAACATGAAAATGAGCTTAATTTTGAAATCCGAGGTCAGATTCAAAAGTTATGTATTCCTATAAATTGAGTTCTTTCCTATACATTCAGTTCTTTCGCCATTTGAGATATGCCTTGGGATAACTCCACAGGAAAAGCTCGCCCACGAAAACCATGTCGTTTTTTGAATGTATTCCACCTCAAGAACATGAAAATGAGCTTAATTTTGAAATCCGAGGTCAGATTCAAAAGTTATGTATTCCTATAAATTGAGTTCTTTCCTATACATTCAGTTCTTTCGCCATTTTGAGATATGCCTTGGGATAACTCCACAGGAAAAGCTCGCCTACGAAAACCATGTCGTTTTTTGAATGTATTCCACCCTCGAAGAACATGAAAATGAGCTTAATTTTGAAATCCGAGGTCAGATTCAAAAGTTATGTATTCCTATAAATTGAGTTCTTTCCTATACATTCAGTTCTTTCGCCATTTTGAGATATGCCTTGGGATAACTCCACAGGAAAAGCTCGCCCACGAAAACCATGTCGTTTTTGAATGTATTCCACCTCAAGAACATGAAAATGAGCTTAATTTTGAAATCCGAGGTCAGATTCAAAAGTTATGTATTCCTATAAATTGAGTTCTTTCCTATACATTCAGTTCTTTCGCCATTTTGAGATATGCCTTGGGATAACTCCACAGGAAAAGCTCGCCCACGAAAACCATGTCGTTTTTTGAATGTATTCCACCCCGAAGAACATGAAAATGAGCTTAATTTTGAAATCCGAGGTCAGATTCAAAAGTTATGTATTCCTATAAATTGAGTTCTTTCCTATACATTCAGTTCTTTCGCCATTTTGAGATATGCCTTGGGATAACTCCACAGGAAAAGCTCGCCCACGAAAACCATGTGGTTTTTTGAATGTATTCCACCCCAAGAACATGAAAATGAGCTTAATTTTGAAACCGAGGTCAGATTCAAAAGTTATGTATTCCTATAAATTGAGTTCTTTCCTATACATTCAGTTCTTTCGCCATGTTGAGATATGCCTGGGATAACTCCACAGGAAAAGCTCGCCCACGAAAAACCATGTGGTTTTTTGAATGTATTCCACCCTCGAAGAACATGAAAATGAGCTTAATTTTGAAATCCGAGGTCAGATTCAAAAGTTATGTATTCCTATAAATTGAGTTCTTTCCTATACATTCAGTTCTTTCGCCATTTTGAGATATGCCTTGGGATAACTCCACAGGAAAAGCTCACCCACGAAAACCATGTGGTTTTTTGAATGTATTCCACCTCGAAGAACATGAAAATGAGCTTAATTTTGAAATCCGAGGTCAGATTCAAAAGTTATGTATTCCTATAAATTGAGTTCTTTCCTATACATTCAGTTCTTTTCGCCATGTTGAGATATGCCTTGGGATAACTCCACAGGAAAAGCTCGCCCACGAAAACCATGTGGTTTTTTGAATGTATTCCACCTCGAAGAACATGAAAATGAGCTTAATTTTGAAATCCGAGGTCAGATTCAAAAGTTATGTATTCCTATAAATTGAGTTCTTTCCTATACATTCAGTTCTTTCGCCATTTTGAGATATGCCTTGGGATAACTCCACAGGAAAAGTCGCCCACTGAAACCATGTCGGTTTTTTGAATGTATTCCACCCTCAAGAACATGAAAATGAGCTTAATTTTGAAATCCGAGGTCAGATTCAAAAGTTATGTATTCCTATAAATTGAGTTCTTTCCTATACATTCAGTTCTTTCGCCATGTCTGAGATATGCCTTGGGATAACTCCACAGGAAAAGCTTCGCCCACGAAAACCATGTGGTTTTTTGAATGTATTCCACCCCAAGAACATGAAAATGAGCTTAATTTTGAAATCCGAGGTCAGATTCAAAAGTTATGTATTCCTATAAATTGAGTTCTTTCCTATACATTCAGTTCTTTTCGCCATGTTGAGATATGCCTTGGGATAACTCCACAGGAAAAGCTCGCCCACCTAAAACCATGTGGTTTTTTGAATGTATTCCACCTCAAGAACATGAAAATGAGCTTAATTTTGAAATCCGAGGTCAGATTCAAAAGTTATGTATTCCTATAAATTGAGTTCTTTCCTATACATTCAGTTCTTTCGCCATGTTGAGATATGCCTTGGGATAACTCCACAGGAAAAGCTCGCCACGAAAACCATGTCGTTTTTGAATGTATTCCACCTCGAAGAACATGAAAATGAGCTTAATTTTGAAATCCGAGGTCAGATTCAAAAGTTATGTATTCCTATAAATTGAGTTCTTTCCTATACATTCAGTTCTTTTCGCCATTTGAGATATGCCTTGGGATAACTCCACAGGAAAAGCTCGCCCACGAAAACCATGTGGTTTTTTGAATGTATTCCACCCCGAAGAACATGAAAATGAGCTTAATTTTGAAATCCGAGGTCAGATTCAAAAGTTATGTATTCCTATAAATTGAGTTCTTTCCTATACATTCAGTTCTTTCGCCATGTTGAGATATGCCTTGGGATAACTCCACAGGAAAAGCTCGCCCACGAAAACCATGTGGTTTTTTGAATGTATTCCACCTCAAGAACATGAAAATGAGCTTAATTTTGAAATCCGAGGTCAGATTCAAAAGTTATGTATTCCTATAAATTGAGTTCTTTCCTATACATTCAGTTCTTTCGCCATGTTGAGATATGCCTTGGGATAACTCCACAGGAAAAGCTCGCCCACGAAAACCATGTGGTTTTTTGAATGTATTCCACCCTGAAGAACATGAAAATGAGCTTAATTTTGAAATCCGAGGTCAGATTCAAAAGTTATGTATTCCTATAAATTGAGTTCTTTCCTATACATTCAGTTCTTTTCGCCATGTTGAGATATGCCTTGGGATAACTCCACAGGAAAAGCTCGCCCACGAAAAACCATGTCGTTTTTTGAATGTATTCCACCTCAAGAACATGAAAATGAGCTTAATTTTGAAATCCGAGGTCAGATTCAAAAGTTATGTATTCCTATAAATTGAGTTCTTTCCTATACATTCAGTTCTTTCGCCATGTTGAGATATGCCTTGGGATAACTCCACAGGAAAAGCTCGCCCACGAAACCATGTGGTTTTTTGAATGTATTCCACCTCAAGAACATGAAAATGAGCTTAATTTTGAAATCCGAGGTCAGATTCAAAAGTTATGTATTCCTATAAATTGAGTTCTTTCCTATACATTCAGTTCTTTTCGCCATGTTGAGATATGCCTTGGGATAACTCCACAGGAAAAGCTCGCCACGAAAACCATGTGGTTTTTTGAATGTATTCCACCCGAAGAACATGAAAATGAGCTTAATTTTGAAATCCGAGGTCAGATTCAAAAGTTATGTATTCCTATAAATTGAGTTCTTTCCTATACATTCAGTTCTTTTCGCCATGTTGAGATATGCCTTGGGATAACTCCACAGGAAAAGCTCGCCCACGAAAACCATGTCGTTTTTTGAATGTATTCCACCCCAAGAACATGAAAATGAGCTTAATTTTGAAATCCGAGGTCAGATTCAAAAGTTATGTATTCCTATAAATTGAGTTCTTTCCTATACATTCAGTTCTTTCGCCATTTTGAGATATGCCTTGGGATAACTCCACAGGAAAAGCTCGCCCACGAAAACCATGTCGCTTTTTGAATGTATTCCACCCCAAGAACATGAAAATGAGCTTAATTTTGAAATCCGAGGTCAGATTCAAAAGTTATGTATTCCTATAAATTGAGTTCTTTCCTATACATTCAGTTCTTTCGCCATGTTGAGATATGCCTTGGGATAACTCCACAGGAAAAGCTCGCCCACGAAAAACCATGTGGTTTTTTGAATGTATTCCACCCCAAGAACATGAAAATGAGCTTAATTTTGAAATCCGAGGTCAGATTCAAAAGTTATGTATTCCTATAAATTGAGTTCTTTCCTATACATTCAGTTCTTTCGCCATGTTGAGATATGCCTTGGGATAACTCCACAGGAAAAGCTCGCCCACGAAAACCATGTGGTTTTTTGAATGTATTCCACCCTGAAGAACATGAAAATGAGCTTAATTTTGAAATCCGAGGTCAGATTCAAAAGTTATGTATTCCTATAAATTGAGTTCTTTCCTATACATTCAGTTCTTTCGCCATTTTGAGATATGCCTTGGGATAACTCCACAGGAAAAGCTCGCCCACGAAAACCATGTCGTTTTTTGAATGTATTCCACCCCAAGAACATGAAAATGAGCTTAATTTTGAAATCCGAGGTCAGATTCAAAAGTTATGTATTCCTATAAATTGAGTTCTTTCCTATACATTCAGTTCTTTCGCCATGTTGAGATATGCCTTGGGATAACTCCACAGGAAAAGCTCGCCCACAAAAACCATGTGGTTTTTTTGAATGTATTCCACCCCGAAGAACATGAAAATGAGCTTAATTTTGAAATCCGAGGTCAGATTCAAAAGTTATGTATTCCTATAAATTGAGTTCTTTCCTATACATTCAGTTCTTTCGCCATTTGAGATATGCCTTGGGATAACTCCACAGGAAAAGCTCGCCCACGAAAACCATGTGGTTTTTTGAATGTATTCCACCCGAAGAACATGAAAATGAGCTTAATTTTGAAATCCGAGGTCAGATTCAAAAGTTATGTATTCCTATAAATTGAGTTCTTTCCTATACATTCAGTTCTTTCGCCATTTTGAGATATGCCTTGGGATAACTCCACAGGAAAAGCTCGCCCACGAAAACCATGTCGTTTTTTGAATGTATTCCACCTCAAGAACATGAAAATGAGCTTAATTTTGAAATCCGAGGTCAGATTCAAAAGTTATGTATTCCTATAAATTGAGTTCTTTCCTATACATTCAGTTCTTTCGCCATTTTGAGATATGCCTTGGGATAACTCCACAGGAAAAGCTCGCCCACGAAAACCATGTGGTTTTTTGAATGTATTCCACCTCAAGAACATGAAAATGAGCTTAATTTTGAAATCCGAGGTCAGATTCAAAAGTTATGTATTCCTATAAATTGAGTTCTTTCCTATACATTCAGTTCTTTCGCCATTTTGTTGAGATATGCCTTGGGATAACTCCACAGGAAAAGCTCGCCCACGAAAACCATGTCGTTTTTTGAATGTATTCCACCCTCGAAGAACATGAAAATGAGCTTAATTTTGAAATCCGAGGTCAGATTCAAAAGTTATGTATTCCTATAAATTGAGTTCTTTCCTATACATTCAGTTCTTTCGCCATGTTGAGATATGCCTTGGGATAACTCCACAGGAAAAGCTCGCCACCTAAAACCATGTGGTTTTTTGAATGTATTCCACCCCAAGAACATGAAAATGAGCTTAATTTTGAAACCGAGGTCAGATTCAAAAGTTATGTATTCCTATAAATTGAGTTCTTTCCTATACATTCAGTTCTTTCGCCATTTTGAGATATGCCTTGGGATAACTCCACAGGAAAAGCTCGCCCACGAAAACCATGTGGTTTTTTGAATGTATTCCACCCTCAAGAACATGAAAATGAGCTTAATTTTGAAATCCGAGGTCAGATTCAAAAGTTATGCATTCCTATAAATTGAGTTCTTTCCTATACATTCAGTTCTTTTCGCCATTTGAGATATGCCTTGGGATAACTCCACAGGAAAAGCTCGCCCACGAAAACCATGTCGGTTTTTTGAATGTATTCCACCCCGAAGAACATGAAAATGAGCTTAATTTTGAAATCCGAGGTCAGATTCAAAAGTTATGTATTCCTATAAATTGAGTTCTTTCCTATACATTCAGTTCTTTTCGCCATGTTGAGATATGCCTTGGGATAACTCCACAGGAAAAGCTCGCCTACACTAAAACCATGTCGCTTTTTGAATGTATTCCACCCCGAAGAACATGAAAATGAGCTTAATTTTGAAATCCGAGGTCAGATTCAAAAGTTATGTATTCCTATAAATTGAGTTCTTTCCTATACATTCAGTTCTTTCGCCATTCTGAGATATGCCTTGGGATAACTCCACAGGAAAAGCTCGCCCACGAAAACCATGTCGTTTTTTGAATGTATTCCACCCCGAAGAACATGAAAATGAGCTTAATTTTGAAATCCGAGGTCAGATTCAAAAGTTATGTATTCCTATAAATTGAGTTCTTTCCTATACATTCAGTTCTTTCGCCATTTTGAGATATGCCTTGGGATAACTCCACAGGAAAAGCTCGCCCACGAAAACCATGTGGTTTTTTGAATGTATTCCACCCCGAAGAACATGAAAATGAGCTTAATTTTGAAATCCGAGGTCAGATTCAAAAGTTATGTATTCCTATAAATTGAGTTCTTTCCTATACATTCAGTTCTTTCGCCATGTTGAGATATGCCTTGGGATAACTCCACAGGAAAAGCTCGCCCACGAAAAACCATGTCGTTTTTTTGAATGTATTCCACCTCGAAGAACATGAAAATGAGCTTAATTTTGAAATCCGAGGTCAGATTCAAAAGTTATGTATTCCTATAAATTGAGTTCTTTCCTATACATTCAGTTCTTTCGCCATTTTGAGATATGCCTTGGGATAACTCCACAGGAAAAGCTCGCCACTAAAACCATGTCGTTTTTTGAATGTATTCCACCCTGAAGAACATGAAAATGAGCTTAATTTTGAAATCCGAGGTCAGATTCAAAAGTTATGTATTCCTATAAATTGAGTTCTTTCCTATACATTCAGTTCTTTCGCCATTTTGAGATATGCCTTGGGATAACTCCACAGGAAAAGCTCGCCACGAAAACCATGTCGTTTTTGAATGTATTCCACCCAAGAACATGAAAATGAGCTTAATTTTGAAATCCGAGGTCAGATTCAAAAGTTATGTATTCCTATAAATTGAGTTCTTTCCTATACATTCAGTTCTTTCGCCATGTTGAGATATGCCTTGGGATAACTCCACAGGAAAAGCTCGCCACTAAAACCATGTGGCTTTTTGAATGTATTCCACCCCAAGAACATGAAAATGAGCTTAATTTTGAAATCCAGGTCAGATTCAAAAGTTATGTATTCCTATAAATTGAGTTCTTTCCTATACATTCAGTTCTTTCGCCATGTTGAGATATGCCTTGGGATAACTCCACAGGAAAAGCTCGCCCACCTAAAACCATGTCGTTTTTTGAATGTATTCCACCCCGAAGAACATGAAAATGAGCTTAATTTTGAAATCCGAGGTCAGATTCAAAAGTTATGTATTCCTATAAATTGAGTTCTTTCCTATACATTCAGTTCTTTCGCCATTTTGAGATATGCCTTGGGATAACTCCACAGGAAAAGCTCGCATTTACCTAAAACCATGTCGTTTTTTGAATGTATTCCACCTCGAAGAACATGAAAATGAGCTTAATTTTGAAATCCGAGGTCAGATTCAAAAGTTATGCATTCCTATAAATTGAGTTCTTTCCTATACATTCAGTTCTTTCGCCATTTGAGATATGCCTTGGGATAACTCCACAGGAAAAGCTCGCCCACCTAAAACCATGTGGTTTTTGAATGTATTCCACCCTCGAAGAACATGAAAATGAGCTTAATTTTGAAATCCGAGGTCAGATTCAAAAGTTATGTATTCCTATAAATTGAGTTCTTTCCTATACATTCAGTTCTTTTCGCCATTTGAGATATGCCTTGGGATAACTCCACAGGAAAAGCTCGCCACTTCAAAAACCATGTGGTTTTTTTGAATGTATTCCACCTCAAGAACATGAAAATGAGCTTAATTTTGAAATCCGAGGTCAGATTCAAAAGTTATGTATTCCTATAAATTGAGTTCTTTTCCTATACATTCAGTTCTTTCGCATTTTGAGATATGCCTTGGGATAACTCCACAGGAAAAGCTCGCCTACCTAAAACCATGTGGTTTTTTGAATGTATTCCACCCTCGAAGAACATGAAAATGAGCTTAATTTTGAAATCCGAGGTCAGATTCAAAAGTTATGTATTCCTATAAATTGAGTTCTTTCCTATACATTCAGTTCTTTCGCCATTTTGAGATATGCCTTGGGATAACTCCACAGGAAAAGCTCGCCCACGAAAACCATGTGGTTTTTGAATGTATTCCACCCCAAGAACATGAAAATGAGCTTAATTTTGAAATCCGAGGTCAGATTCAAAAGTTATGTATTCCTATAAATTGAGTTCTTTCCTATACATTCAGTTCTTTTCGCCATTTGAGATATGCCTTGGGATAACTCCACAGGAAAAGCTCGCCCACTCTAAAACCATGTCGTTTTTTGAATGTATTCCACCCGAAGAACATGAAAATGAGCTTAATTTTGAAATCCGAGGTCAGATTCAAAAGTTATGTATTCCTATAAATTGAGTTCTTTCCTATACATTCAGTTCTTTCGCCATGTTGAGATATGCCTTGGGATAACTCCACAGGAAAAGCTCGCCCACGAAAACCATGTCGTTTTTTGAATGTATTCCACCCAAGAACATGAAAATGAGCTTAATTTTGAACCGAGGTCAGATTCAAAAGTTATGTATTCCTATAAATTGAGTTCTTCCTATACATTCAGTTCTTTTCGCCATGTTGAGATATGCCTTGGGATAACTCCACAGGAAAAGCTCGCCCACGAAAACCATGTCGTTTTTTTGAATGTATTCCACCCCGAAGAACATGAAAATGAGCTTAATTTTGAAATCCGAGGTCAGATTCAAAAGTTATGTATTCCTATAAATTGAGTTCTTTCCTATACATTCAGTTCTTTCGCCATTTTGAGATATGCCTTGGGATAACTCCACAGGAAAAGTTCGCCCAGCAAAAACCATGTGGTTTTTTGAACGTATTCCACCCCGAAGAACATGAAAATGAGCTTAATTTTGAAATCCGAGGTCAGATTCAAAAGTTATGTATTCCTATAAATTGAGTTCTTTCCTATACATTCAGTTCTTTCGCCATGTTGAGATATGCCTTGGGATAACTCCACAGGAAAAGCTCGCCCACGAAAACCATGTGGTTTTTTTGAATGTATTCCACCTCAAGAACATGAAAATGAGCTTAATTTTGAAATCCGAGGTCAGATTCAAAAGTTATGTATTCCTATAAATTGAGTTCTTTCCTATACATTCAGTTCTTTTCGCCATGTTGAGATATGCCTTGGGATAACTCCACAGGAAAAGCTCACCACCTAAAACCATGTCGTTTTTTGAATGTATTCCACCTCAAGAACATGAAAATGAGCTTAATTTTGAAATCCGAGGTCAGATTCAAAAGTTATGTATTCCTATAAATTGAGTTCTTTCCTATACATTCAGTTCTTTCGCCATTTTGAGATATGCCTTGGGATAACTCCACAGGAAAAGCTTCGCCCACCTAAAACCATGTCGTTTTTTGAATGTATTCCACCTCAAGAACATGAAAATGAGCTTAATTTTGAAATCCGAGGTCAGATTCAAAAGTTATGTATTCCTATAAATTGAGTTCTTTCCTATACATTCAGTTCTTTTTCGCCATTTGAGATATGCCTTGGGATAACTCCACAGGAAAAGCTCGCCCACCTAAAACCATGTCGTTTTTTGAATGTATTCCACCCCAAGAACATGAAAATGAGCTTAATTTTGAAATCCGAGGTCAGATTCAAAAGTTATGTATTCCTATAAATTGAGTTCTTTCCTATACATTCAGTTCTTTTTCGCCATTTTGAGATATGCCTTGGGATAACTCCACAGGAAAAGCTCACCCACGAAAACCATGTCGTTTTTTGAATGTATTCCACCCTCGAAGAACATGAAAATGAGCTTAATTTTGAAATCCGAGGTCAGATTCAAAAGTTATGTATTCCTATAAATTGAGTTCTTTCCTATACATT
>NC_142014.1:818830-861934 GCF_049901735.1 Notechis scutatus
AGGTCATACCCCTCCTAAGCACAATGTGGCACTGTGAATTCATTGGCAACGTTCATTTTCCACCTCGACTTCATGGGGACCTAACCTAACCCTAATCCCAACCCTACCCTAAACCACGAATGCGATTCTACCATGTATTTTACCTGGAAAGATAGAATAGCCTGACTGAAAAGGTCATATCCCTCCTAAGCACAATGTTGCACTGTGAATTCATTGGAGACATCCATTTTCCCCTTCGACTTCATGGGGATCTAACCCTAACCCTAACCTTAACCCTAACCCTATCCCTCCTAAGCATAATGTTGCGCTGTGAATTCATTGGCAACGTTTATTTTCGCCTCGACTTCATGGGGACCTAACCCTACCCTAATCCCAACCCTAACCCTAACCCTAACCCTATCCCTCCTAAGCATAATGTTGTGCTGTCAATTCATTGCAGACATCCATTTTCTGCTTCGACTTCATGGGGACCTAACCCTCACCCTAAGCCTAACCCTAACACTATCCCTCCTAAGCATAATGTTGTGCTGTGAATTCATTGGCGACGTTCATTTTCCGTCTCGACTTCATGGGGACCTAACCCCAACCCTAATCCCAACCCTAACCCTAACACTAAACCTCGAATACGATTCTTCCATGTATTTTACCTGGAAAGATAGAATAGCCTGACTGAAAAGGTCATACCCTCCTAAGCAAAATGTTGCACTGTGAATTCATTGCAGACATCCATTTTCCGCTTCGACTTCATGGGGACCTAACCCTATCTCTAACCCTAACCCTATCCCTCCTAAGCATAATGTTGCGCTGTGCATTCATTGCGACGTTCATTTTCCGCCTCGACTTCATGGGGACCTAAACCTACCCTAACCCTAACCCAAATACCAACCCTAACCCTAAACCTAACCCTATCCCTCCTAAGCATAATGTTGTACTGTCAATTCATTGCAGACATCCATTTTCATCTTTGACTTCATGGGGACCTAACCCTCACCCTAAGTTTAACCCAAATCCTAACCCTAACCCTAACCCTATCCCTCCTAAGCATAATGTTGTGCTGTGAATTCATTGGCGACCTTCGTTTCCACCTCAACTTCCTGGGGACCTAACCCTAATCCCTAACCCCAACCCTAACACTAAACCTCGAATGTGATTCTTCCATGTATTTTACCTGGAAAGATAGAATAGCCTGACTGAAAAGGTCATACCCTCCTAAGCACAATGTTGCACTGTGAATTCATTGGCAACGTTCATTTTCCACCTCGACTTCATGGGGAACTAACCCTAACCCTAATCCCAACCCTAACCCTAAACCACGAATGCGATTCTACCATGTATTTTACCTGGAAAGATAGAATAGCCTGACTGAAAAGGTCATACCCCTCCTAAGCCCAATGTTGCACTGTGAATTCATTGGAGACATCCATTTTCCGCTTCGACTTCATGGGATCTAACCCTAACCCTAACCCTAACCCTAACCTTAACCCTAAACCACGAATGCGATTCTTCCATGTATTTTACCTGGAAAGATAGAATAGCCTGACTGAAAAGGTCATACCCCTCCTAAGCACAATGTTGCACTGTGAATTCATTGGCGACGCTCATTTTCCACCTCGACTTCATGGGGACCTAACCCTAACCCTAATCCCAACCCTAACCCTAACCCTAAACCTCGAATGCGATTCTTCCATGTATTTTACCTGGAAAGATAGAATAGCCTGACTGAAAAGGTCATACCCCTCCTAAGCACAATGTTGCACTGTGAATTCATTGGAGACATCCATTTTCCGCTTCGACTTCATGGGGATCTAACCCTAACCCTAACCTTAACCCTAACCCTATCCCTCCTAAGCATAATGTTGCGCTGTGAATTCATTGGCGACGTTTATTTTCCGCCTCGACTTCATGGGGACCTAACCCTACCCTAATCCCAACCCTAACCCTAACCCTAACCCTATCCCTCCTAAGCATAATGTTGTGCTGTCAATTCATTGCAGACATCCATTTTCTGCTTCGACTTCATGGGGACCTAACCCTCACCCTAAGCCTAACCCTAACACTATCCCTCCTAAGCATAATGTTGTGCTGTGAATTCATTGGCGACGTTCATTTTCCGCCTCGACTTCATGGGGACCTAACCCTAACCCTAATCCCAACCCTAACCCTAACACTAAACCTCGAATACGATTCTTCCATGTATTTTACCTGGAAAGATAGAATAGCCTGACTGAAAAGGTCATACCCCTCCTAAGCAAAATGTTGCACTGTGAATTCATTGCAGACATCCATTTTCCGCTTCGACTTCATGGGGACCTAACCCTATCTCTAACCCTAACCCTATCCCTCCTAAGCATAATGTTGCGCTGTGCATTCATTGGCGACGTTCATTTTCCGCCTCGACTTCATGGGGACCTAAACCTACCCTAACCCTAACCCAAATACCAACCCTAACCCTAACCCTAACCCTATCCCTCCTAAGCATAATGTTGTACTGTCAATTCATTGCAGACATCCATTTTCATCTTTGACTTCATGGGGACCTAACCCTCACCCTAAGCCTAACCCAAATCCTAACCCTAACCCTAACCCTATCCCTCCTAAGCATAATGTTGTGCTGTGAATTCATTGGCGACGTTCATTTTCCGCCTCGACTTCATGGGGACCTAACCCTAACCCTAATCCCAACCCTAACCCTAACACTAAACCTCGAATACGATTCTTCCATGTATTTTACCTGGAAAGATAGAATAGCCTGACTGAAAAGGTCATACCCTCCTAAGCAAAATGTTGCACTGTGAATTCATTGCAGACATCCATTTTCCGCTTCGACTTCATGGGGACCTAACCCTATCTCTAACCCTAACCCTAACCCTATCCCTCCTAAGCATAATGTTGCGCTGTGCATTCATTGGCGACGCTCATTTTCCGCCTCGACTTCATGGGGACCTAAACCTACCCTAACCCTAACCCTAACCCAAATCCCAACCCTAACCCTAACCCTAACCCTATCCCTCCTAAGCATAATGTTGTACTGTCAATTCATTGCAGACATCCATTTTCATCTTTGACTTCATGGGGACCCAACCCTCACCCTAAGCCTAACCCAAATCCTAACCCTAACCCTATCCCTCCTAAGCATAATGTTGTGCTGTGAATTCATTGGCGACGTTCATTTTCCGTCTCGACTTCATGGGGACCTAACCCTAACCCTAATCCCAACCCTAACCCTAACACTAAACCTTGAATATGATTCTTCCATGTATTTTACCTGGAAAGATAGAATAGTCTGACTGAAAAGGTCATAGCCCTCCTAAGCAAAATGTTGCACTGTGAATTCATTGCAGACATCCATTTTCCGCTTCGACTTCATGGGGACCTAACCCTAACCCTAACGCTAACCCTATCCGTCCTAAGCATAATGTTGCGCTGTGCATTTATTGGCGACATTCATTTTCTTCCTCAACTTCATGGGGCCCAACCCTAACCCTACCCCTAACCCCTACCCTAACCCTAACCCTCCTAAGCATAATGTTGCGCTGTGAATTCATTGGGATCATTCATTTTCTGATTCGACTTCATGGGGACCTAACCCTAACCCTAATCCCAACCCTAACACTAACACTAAACCTCGAATGCGATTCTTTCATGTATTTTACCTGGAAAGATAGAATAGCCTGACTGAGAAGGTCATACCCCTCCTAAGCACAATGTTGCACTGTGAATTCATTGGATACATCCATTTTCCGCTTCGACTTCATGGGGACCTAACCCTAACCCTAACCCTAATCCCAACCCTAACCCTAACACTAAACCTCGAATGCGATTCTTCCATGTATTTTACCTGGAAAGATAGAATAGTCTGACTGAAAAGGTCATACCCTCCTAAGCACAATGTTGCACTGTGAATTCATTGGAGACATCCATTTTCTGCTTTGACTTCATGGGGACCTAACCCTAACCCTATCCCTCCTAAGCATAATGTTGCGCTGTGAATTCATTGGCGACATTCATTTTCTGCCTCGACTTCATGGGGCCCAACCCTAACCCTAATCCCAACCCTAACCCTAACACTAAACCTCGAATGCGATTCTTCCATGTATTTTACCTGGAAAGATAGAATAGCCTGACTGAAAAGGTCATACCCTCCTAAGCACAATGTTGCACTGTGAATTCATTGGAGACATCCATTTTCCGCTCGACTTCATGGGGATCTAACCCTAACCCTAACCTTAACCCTAACCCTATCCCTCCTAAGCATAATGTTGCGCTGTGAATTCATTGGCGACGTTCATTTTCCTCCTCGACTTCATGGGGACCTAACCCTACCCTAATCCCAACCCTAACCCTAACCCTAACCCTAACCCTATCCCTCCTAAGGATAATGTTGTGCTGTCAATTCATTGCAGACATCCATTTTCTGCTTCGACTTCATGGGGACCTAACCCTCACCCTAAGCCTAACCCTAACCCTATCCCTCCTAAGCATAATGTTGTGCTGTGAATTCATTGGCGACGTTCATTTTCCGTCTCGACTTCATGGGGACCTAACCCTAACCCTAATCCCAACCCTAACCCTAACACTAAACCTCGAATACGATTCTTCCATGTATTTTACCTGGAAAGATAGAATAGCCTGACTGAAAAGGTCATACCCCTCCTAAGCAAAATGTTGCACTGTGAATTCATTGCAGACATCCATTTTCCGCTTCGACTTCATGGGGACCTAACCCTATCTCTAACCCTAACCCTAACCCTATCCCTCCTAAGCATAATGTTGCGCTGTGCATTCATTGGCGACGTTCATTTTCCGCCTCGACTTCATGGGGACCTAAACCTACCCTAACCCTAACCCAAATCCCAACCCTAACCCTAACCCTAACCCTATCCCTCCTAAGCATAATGTTGTACTGTCAATTCATTGCAGACATCCATTTTCATCTTTGACTTCATGGGGACCTAACCCTCACCCTAAGCCTAACCCAAATCCTAACCCTAACCCTATCCCTCCTAAGCATAATGTTGTGCTGTGAATTCATTGGCGACGTTCATTTTCCGCCTCGACTTCATGGGGACCTAACCCTAACCCTAATCCCAACCCTAACCCTAACACTAAACCTTGAATATGATTCTTCCATGTATTTTACCTGGAAAGATAGAATAGTCTGACTGAAAAGGTCATAGCCCTCCTAAGCAAAATGTTGCACTGTGAATTCATTGCAGACATCCATTTTCCGCTTCGACTTCATGGGGACCTAACCCTAACCCTAACGCTAACCCTATCCGTCCTAAGCATAATGTTGCGCTGTGCATTTATTGGCGACATTCATTTTCTTCCCTCAACTTCATGGGGCCCAACCCTAACCCTATCCATAACCCCTACCCTAACCCTAACCCTCCTAAGCATAAGGTTGCGCTGTGAATTCATTGGGATCATTCATTTTCTGATTCGACTTCATGGGGACCTAACCCTAACCCTAATCCCAACCCTAACACTAACACTAAACCTCGAATGCGATTCTTTCATGTATTTTACCTGGAAAGATAGAATAGCCTGACTGAGAAGTTCATACCCCTCCTAAGCACAATGTTGCACTGTGAATTCATTGGATACATCCATTTTCCGCTTCGACTTCATGGGGACCTAACCCTAACCCTAACCCTAATCCCAACCCTAACCCTAACACTAAACCTCGAATGCGATTCTTCCATGTATTTTACCTGGAAAGATAGAATAGTCTGACTGACAAGGTCATACCCCTCCTAAGCACAATGTTGCACTGTGTCAGACTGTGCTCCTTCTAGATCCCAAGAAAGAAATACTCAGACTCCATGGTGTAGAGCAGAATTTATCTTTTACTGGAAAATGAATGGTAGCAAACAGAACCAATTCCGAAACTAAAATATTGGTGGGTAAAATGCATATACAAAGGGATAGAATTGCTCCCCCCCCTCCAGAGATCAAATGATTCTTCCAATTAAAACTTCTGAATAGGATCATGTGGTCATCTCTAGGTGATGATGAGGCTACTGTCAGTGACCTTGACATATTTTGATAAAAGTTCGCAGTTGCGCATATAAGAGGACAGAGGTTAGTGAGAAATGGAAAGTTACAACAAAGAATCCCCCCTCCCTTTCCTTACCCAGCAAAGGAATGCAAAACACCTCCTGCCTTCTTCCCTTCGAAGATTCCCCCCTCCCACCGTTTCATGACAGCCGAAAGAGAAGTAAAAAGCATAGCAACAAATGAGCCATAATTAGGAGCGGAGATATCTTGATAGGTAGGGATGGATATCTCTTGAGGCTGACATTCGGACCCCCTAGAAGAAGGACATTAGTCCCTGTAAGAGAAAAACAATCATGTATTAACATTGGCATACATTCCTAGGGTTTATCAGGGTATTTGGCATAAAACTTTTTAAGCAAATCAGGGGCCCTAATGTCTTTTTCATTAACCCATTCAGCTTGGGAAGGAGGAAAATGTTTCCACGCTACAAGATATTGGACACGACCCCTCCATTTCCTAGAATCTAGAATTTCTTTAATCTCGAAATGTTGTTCCCCCTCGATTAACAGGGGTGCGGGTGGATCAGACTGGGTCGACCGCAAAGTACTGGTATGTTCTGGTTTCAACAAACTAACGTGGAAAACAGGATGAATACGACGAAGAGTCTTTGGTAAAGTCAGTTGAACAGTCACTGGATTTACAATCCTCTCAATGGGAAAAGGTCCCACGTACTTCTTCGACTTCTGAGTAGTCTGCAAATATCTGGTCGAGAGGAAAACTTTATCGCCCACCTTATACATCATCTGTGGGGCTCGCTTTCTGTCAGCAAATTTTTATGAGATTGGTGTGCCTCGTCCAGAGCTTTACGAACGACCGGCCAATTTTGTTGAAGCTTAGATATCCAATCATCCAACGATTGGATAGTGGGGTTTTCTCGAGGCAGTTCAGGTATGGGCACAAAATCTTGTCCCGTGGCTACTTTGAAAGGGGTAAATCCCATACTACTGTGTACAGAATTATTATACGCCACCTCTGCAAAAGGCAGTAAATCCACCCAATTATCTTGCTGATAGTTTATATAACATCTGAGGTACTGTTCTAACACCCCGTTTGTCCTCTCACAGGCCCCATTAGTTTGGGGATGATGGGCGGAGCTTAGGCTCTGGGCGGAGCCTATCAATTTCAAGAATTCTCTCCAGAAGTTCGAGGTAAATTGGCCCCCGATCAGAAACTACACGCTCAGGAACGCCATGCAACCTGTAGACATGTATAATGAACATTCTGGCCAATGATTTCGCTGAAGGAATCTTAGAGCAAGGGATGAAATGAGCTTGTTTAGAAAACAAATCAGTCACTACCCAAATGACAGTATGTCCAACACTCTCGGGTAGATCTACTATAAAGTCCATGGAAATTTCCTTCCAAGGTGCCGTTGGCCTGGCCACATTCTGCAACAAACCTGGTGGTTTACCAGGCGGCCTTTTCGCTGAAGCACAAACTGGACAGCTCGCCACATAAGTCTCAATGTCCTTTTTCAGCGAAGGCCACCAGAACTGTCGTTTCACCAAATGTAGAGTCTTCACAAACCCAAAATGACCAGCCGCTTTAGAATCATGAGTTTGTTGTAAAACTTGGCTTCTCAGGATTTGGGGTACATACAATTTTGCACCTATCCAGGCTAGACCATTTCGAATAGTGCAATTATTCGCATTTGCTAGGAACCACTCATCTGTTTTCAAAGCCTCTTTAAATCGTTCCATCAGGTCAGTGGACAGATCCCTCTCCTGGTCTCTTTTTTGTGCTCTGGTAATTACAGGAGCAGCCAACTGTGTAGTGGACACGATTGGTCTTACCACTTCTTTTCGGATACTGTTGTATTGAGGCATTCTAGACAAAGCATCCGCCATAAAAATTTTTCCCCCTGGGATATACTTCAACGAGAAATTGAATCACTTGAAAAACTGAGCCCACCTAACCTGCTTAGGAGATAGCTTTCGAGGAGTGTTTAAAGCTTCCAGATTTTTATGGTCCGTCCATACCTCAAATGGATGTTTCGCTCCTTCCAAAAATTGTCTCCAGGTTAGAAGACCCCAACGGACTGCAAAAGCTTCCTTCTCCCAGACGGCCCATCTCCTTTCAGTGTCAGTCAATTTACGGGAGGTATAAGCACACGGCTGTAGTGTCCCCTTCTCGTTTAATTGAAGTAGAACCGCCCCCACCGCCACATCGCTTGCATCAGCTTGGATCACGAAAGGGGCATCCATGTCGGGGTGTTTCAATACTGGTTCTGCAGCGAAAAGTCTTTTTAACTTTTCAAATGCGGCTTGGCATTCCATGGACCAATTCAACGGTTGGCTGGGTTTTGGTTTCGCTTCCCCCTTTGTCTTCAGAAGGTTGGTGATGGGCATTGCTATTTTTGCAAAAGACGGGATGAATTGCCGATAGAAGTTGGCAAACCCAAGAAAACTTTGAAGTTGCTTCCGGGTTCTCGGGGGGCCCCATTCCAATACAGCTCGCACTTTCTCTGGATCCATCTCGATGCCCTCGGGAGAGATACTATATCCCAAGCAGTCGATTTTTTCTTGATGGAACTCACACTTGGACAGTTTGGCGTACAGTTTGGCTGCCCTCAGCTTGTGCAGCACCGAGCGTACGAGTTTCACATGTTCGTCTTTATTCTCCGTGTAGATGAGAATATCATCAAGGTAGACCAGAACCCCCTTGTATAGATGTTCGTGAAGCACTTGATTTATCATTTGCATGAAAACAGCGGGCGCCCCCTGTAGGCCGAAAGGAAGAACGTTGAACTGGAAGCAACCCATCGGGCAGTTGAACGCAGTCTTCCACTCATCGCCTTTCTTAATTCGGATCCTGTAGTATGCCTCCCTCAAGTCCAACTTTGTGAAAATCTTCCCCTTCGCCAGGTGGGCTATCATGTCCTTCATCAGGGGGAGGGGGTACATATTCTCCACCGACACGGCGTTTAAATTTCTATAGTCCACTACCAGACGTTTTGAGCCATCTTTCTTCTCGCGGAACATTACAGGGGCCGCCACTCGAGGTCTGGCAGGCGTGATGAAGCCACGTTTCAGGTTTTTGTCGATGAACGCTCTCAGTTCTTCCAGCTCCCCGGTGTCATCGGATACAGCTTCGGTTTCGGGAGCGTTACCCCGGTAGAAATTCGATGCTGCAATCGGTTGATCGATGGGGAGGGAGCTCGTCAGAGGCTTTTTCACTAAACACTTCTCTTAAGTCCCAATATTCCTTCGGGATTTTCTCCTCCCCCTCCACTCGTTCGACACCTGCGGAAGCTACCTCGGCCGAACTTGGGGCTTCGGATGGGGCTTCTCCTCCCCTCCCGAGAGTGGGGCTCCTCCCCTTCCGGTGGGCGATCGGTGCGGATGCGTATCCACCCTTCCCTCCAGTTTATGTGGGGTTCCATTTCTGAAGCCAAGGGAGTCCCAGTATTAAAGGCTGTTCCATCCCAGGGGCCACGATAAAGCACAAAATCTCGCGGTGAGTTCCCATGGTAATTTCTAAGGGTTCCGTTATAAAGCTTGCCGGGCTACCTCCCGCCACAGATCCGTCCAATTGACAGAAAGCTATGGGCGTTTTCAAAGTTCTCAGTCCGATGCCCATGCCTTTAACTACTTTCATGTTAATCACACACCTCGTGCACCCCGAGTCCAACAAGGCCAACATCTCTCCTCGGTCCCCGATGTAGGGTCCCTTAACTTTATTGGGATGGTCATGGGCCCTGGGTAGGACTTACCGAGGCGTCATCCTCCGAATCGGTCTCGTCGAGTAAGATTGGAGGTCCCAGCTCCTCCCCGCCGGAAGGGCGACCTCTACAACCTCCCTCGCCTTCAGTCCGGTCTCGCGGGGCTTGGTTGGGGTTTACCGGGCTTCATCCCTGGACCCTGCAGCTTTGGTGGGACCAACTTGACTCGGCACTCCGCCATCCGGTGGCCCTCTTTCCCGCAACGGAAGCAGGCTGTGGTCTTGGCTCTTGCTGCCATCCCTCCTCTTTGGGGAGTGGAGGCCTCTTGGAGGCGTGGGGGGTTTAGATTTCTCCAGCCAGGACCCCTTCTGCGTCTGTTTCGAGCCAGATCAATATCCACCTCTTCCGCCAGCAAGTACCACGTCTGCAAATCACGTGGATCCTTCCGGGAGATGCACATGTGGTATACATCTTCATTTAAGCCGTCTTTGTAGGTTTCCACCAGGGCCTCTTGGGGCCAGCCTCGGAGACAGGAGACCAACTGCCTGAACTCCTGGGTGTAATCTGCCACCGATCTCCCCCTTGGGTCAAGGTTTTCATTTTGATTCTAGCCCTTCTTTCTGCCAGGGGTCTTCAAATCTTCTCCTCAATGCAGTCATGAAAACATCGAGGTTTCGCAGTTGGGGGAGTTATCATTGAACAAAGTCACCACCCAGTCTGCTGCCATCCCTTCCAGGGTCCTGGTGACACATCTCACTTTGGCTGCTTCAGAAGTGAACTCCCTTTCAAATTCTGCCATGTAGCTTCCCACTTGCACCAGGAAAAACCCCAAGTCTCTGGGATTTCCTCCAAATTTCACATCTAAGGGAGGCAGGGCGCCTTCCAGGAGGCACACCTATTGCTGGGGCCCCCAGGCGACGCGGGTGGCTGCACCGGCGTAGGTTGGGCTAGGGGGTGGGGTTGGCTTGACTTCTCCGGGCTGACTTCGCTCCCTCTTCCCCTCATACCTTTGAGCCGTGCCGGGCTTTTCAGAAGCATCCATAAGGAATCTGCCGCCTTGATCCAGCCTGCATTCCATCTCCTCCCCTCCTGCCACAGCCGTTCCTTCGCACCTCTTCGTCTTACAGTGATTCTGGGAGGAGGGGGTCGTCCCGATCTCTCCAACCAACCCCCAACGACCATCTGGGCATCTCAGCTGGGGTTTCTTCCAGAGTCAGGTCGGCCAGTAAATCAGCAGCCGGCATCTCTGGCAGCAATAAAGGCTGCCCCCACAGCTCCCTGGTCCTCTTCATCGCTGGCTGGAGCCGACATGAGAGGAAGCCCTCGGAAGAAAAGTTGCTGTTTTCTCCGGGTGGGTTGATGTATTTTGAGTTTCGGAATAATGTCAGACTGTGCTCCTTCTAGATCCCAAGAAAGAAATACTCAGACTCCATGGTGTAGAGCAGAATTTATCTTTACTGGAAAATGAATGGTAGCAAACAGAATCAATTCCGAAACTAAAATATTGGCGGTAAAATGCATATACAAAGGGATAGAATTGCTCCCCCCTCCAGAGATCAAATGATTCTTCCAATTAAAACTTCTGAATAGGATCATGTGGTCATCTCTAGGTGATGATGAGGCTACTGTCAGTGACCTTGACATATTTTGATAAAAGTTCGCAGTTGCGCATATAAGAGGACAGAGGTTAGTGAGAAATGGAAAGTTACAACAAAGAATCCCCCTCCCTTTCCTTACCCAGCAAAGGAATGCAAAACACCTCCTGCCATCTTCCCTTGAAGATTCCCCCTCCCACCGTTTCATGACAGCCGAAAGAGAAGTAAAAAGCATAGCAACAAATGAGCCATAATTAGGAGCGGAGATATCTTGATAGGTAGGGATGGATATCTCTTGAGGCTGACACACTGTGAATTCATTGGAGACATCCATTTTCTGCTTTGACTTCATGGGGACCTAACCCTAACCCTATCCCTCCTAAGCATAATGTTGCGCTGTGAATTCATTGGCGACATTCATTTTCTGCCTCGACTTCATGGGGCCCAACCCTAACCCTAATCCCAACCCTAACCCTAACCCTAAACCTCGAATGCGATTCTTCCATGTATTTTACCTGGAAAGATAGAATAGCCTGACTGAAAAGGTCATACCCCTCCTAAGCACAATGTTGCACTGTGAATTCATTGGATACATCCATTTTCCGCTTCGACTTCATGGGGACCTACCCTAACCCTAACCCTAACCCTAATCCCAACCCTAACCCTAACACTAAACCTCGAATGCGATTCTTCCATGTATTTTACCTGGAAAGATAGAATAGCCTGACTGAAAAGGTCATACCCCTCCTAAGCATAATGTTGCGCTGTGCATTCATTGGCGACGTTCATTTTCCGCCTCGACTTCATGGGGACCTAAACCTACCCTAACCCTAACCCAAATCCCAACCCTAACCCTAACCCTAACCCTATCCCTCCTAAGCATAATGTTGTACTGTCAATTCATTGCAGACATCCATTTTCATCTTTGACTTCATGGGGACCTAACCCTCACCCTAAGCCTAACCCAAATCCTAACCCTAACCCTAACCCTATCCCTCCTAAGCATAATGTTGTGCTGTGAATTCATTGGCGACGTTCATTTTCCGTCTCGACTTCATGGGGACCTAACCCTAACCCTAATCCCAACCCTAACCCTAACACTAAACCTCGAATACGATTCTTCCATGTATTTTACCTGGAAAGATAGAATAGCCTGACTGAAAAGGTCATACCCTCCTAAGCAAAATGTTGCACTGTGAATTCATTGCAGACATCCATTTTCCGCTTCGACTTCATGGGGACCTAACCCTATCTCTAACCCTAACCCTAACCCTATCCCTCCTAAGCATAATGTTGCGCTGTGCATTCATTGGCGACGTTCATTTTCCGCCTCGACTTCATGGGGACCTAAACCTACCCTAACCCTAACCCTAACCCAAATCCCAACCCTAACCCTAACCCTAACCCTATCCCTCCTAAGCATAATGTTGTACTGTCAATTCATTGCAGACATCCATTTTCATCTTTGACTTCATGGGGACCTAACCCTCACCCTAAGCCTAACCCAAATCCTAACCCTAACCCTATCCCTCCTAAGCATAATGTTGTGCTGTGAATTCATTAGCGACGTTCATTTTCCGTCTCGACTTCATGGGGACCTAACCCTAACCCTAATCCCAACCCTAACCTAACACTAAACCTGAATATGATTCTTCCATGTATTTTACCTGGAAAGATAGAATATCTGACTGAAAAGGTCATACCCTCCTAAGCAAAATGTTGCACTGTAATTCATTGCAGACATCCATTTCGCTTCAACTTCATGGGGACTAACCTAACCCTAACGCTAACCCTATCCGTCCTAAGCATAATGTTGCGTCATTATTGGGACATTCATTTCTTCCTCAACCTCCCTAACCTACCCTAACCCTACCTAACCTAACCCTCCTAGCATAAGTTGCGCTGTGAATTCATTGGGATCATTCATTTTCTGATTCGACTTCATGGGGACCTAACCCTAACCCTAATCCCAACCCTAACCCTAACACTAAACCTTGAATATGATTCTTCCATGTATTTTACCTGGAAAGATAGAATAGCCTGACTGAAAAGGTCATACCCCTCCTAAGCACAATGTTGCACTGTGAATTCATTGCAGACATCCATTTTCCGCTTCGACTTCATGGGGACCTAACCCTATCTCTAACCCTAACCCTATCCCTCCTAAGCATAATGTTGCGCTGTGCATTCATTGGCAACGTTCATTTTCCGCCTCGACTTCATGGGGACCTAAACCTACCCTAACCCAAATACCAACCCTAACCCTAAACCTAACCCTATCCCTCCTAAGCATAATGTTGTACTGTCAATTCATTGCAGACATCCATTTTCATCTTTGACTTCATGGGGACCTAACCCTCACCCTAAGCTTAACCCAAATCCTAACCCTAACCCTAACCCTATCCCTCCTAAGCATAATGTTGTGCTGTGAATTCATTGGCGACCTTCGTTTTCCACCTCAACTTCCTGGGGACCTAACCCTAATGCGAACCCTAACCCTAACACTGAACCTCGAATGCGATTCTTCCATGTATTTTACCTGGAAAGATAGAATAGCCTGACTGAAAAGGTCATACCCCTCCTAAGCACAATGTTGCACTGTGAATTCATTGGCAACGTTCATTTTCCACCTCGACTTCATGGGGAACTAACCCTAACCCTAATCCCAACCCTAACCCTAAACCACGAATGCGATTCTACCATGTATTTTACCTGGAAAGATAGAATAGCCTGACTGAAAAGGTCATACCCCTCCTAACCCCAATGTTGCACTGTGAATTCATTGGAGACATCCATTTTCCGCTTCGACTTCATGGGGATCTAACCCTAACCCTAACCCTAACCCTAACATTAACCCTAAAACCACGAATGCGATTCTTCCATGTATTTTACCTGGAAAGATAGAATAGCCTGACTGAAAAGGTCATACCCCTCCTAAGCACAATGTTGCACTGTGAATTCATTGGCGACGTTCATTTTCCACCTCGACTTCATGGGGAACTAACCCTAACCCTAATCCCAACCCTAACCCTAAACCACGAATGCGATTCTACCATGTATTTTACCTGGAAAGATAGAATAGCCTGACTGAAAAGGTCATACCCTCCTAAGCACAATGTTGCACTGTGAATTCATTGGAGACATCCATTTTCCGCTTCGACTTCATGGGGATCTAACCCTAACCCTAACCTTAACCCTAACCCTATCCCTCCTAAGCATAATGTTGCGCTGTGAATTCATTGGCGACGTTATTTTCCGCCTCGACTTCATGGGGACCTAACCCTACCCTAATCCCAACCCTAACCCTAACCCTAACCCTATCCCTCCTAAGCATAATGTTGTGCTGTCAATTCATTGCAGACATCCATTTTCTGCTTCGACTTCATGGGGACCTAACCCTCACCCTAAGCCTAACCCTAACACTATCCCTCCTAAGCATAATGTTGTGCTGTGAATTCATTGGCGACGTTCATTTTCCGTCTCGACTTCATGGGGACCTAACCCTAACCCTAATCCCAACCCTAACCCTAACACTAAACCTCGAATACGATTCTTCCATGTATTTTACCTGGAAAGATAGAATAGCCTGACTGAAAAGGTCATACCCCTCCTAAGCAAAATGTTGCACTGTGAATTCATTGCAGACATCCATTTTCCGCTTCGACTTCATGGGGACCTAACCCTATCTCTAACCCTAACCCTATCCCTCCTAAGCATAATGTTGCGCTGTGCATTCATTGGCGACGTTCATTTTCCGCCTCGACTTCATGGGGACCTAAACCTACCCTAACCCTAACCCAAATACCAACCCTAACCCTAAACCTAACCCTATCCCTCCTAAGCATAATGTTGTACTGTCAATTCATTGCAGACATCCATTTTCATCTTTGACTTCATGGGGACCTAACCCTCACCCTAAGCTTAACCCAAATCCTAACCCTAACCCTAACCCTATCCCTCCTAAGCATAATGTTGTGCTGTGAATTCATTGGCGACGTTCATTTTCCGTCTCGACTTCATGGGGACCTAACCCTAACCCTAATCCCAACCCTAACCCTAACACTAAACCTCGAATACGATTCTTCCATGTATTTTACCTGGAAAGATAGAATAGCCTGACTGAAAAGGTCATACCCCTCCTAAGCAAAATGTTGCACTGTGAATTCATTGCAGACATCCATTTTCCGCTTCGACTTCATGGGGACCTAACCCTATCTCTAACCCTAACCCTAACCCTATCCCTCCTAAGCATAATGTTGCGCTGTGCATTCATTGGCGACGTTCATTTTCCGCCTCGACTTCATGGGGACCTAAACCTACCCTAACCCTAACCCTAACCCAAATCCCAACCCTAACCCTAACCCTAACCCTATCCCTCCTAAGCATAATGTTGTACTGTCAATTCATTGCAGACATCCATTTTCATCTTTGACTTCATGGGGACCTAACCCTCACCCTAAGCCTAACCCAAATCCTAACCCTAACCCTATCCCTCCTAAGCATAATGTTGTGCTGTGAATTCATTAGCGACGTTCATTTTCCGTCTCGACTTCATGGGGACCTAACCCTAACCCTAATCCCAACCCTAACCCTAACACTAAACCTTGAATATGATTCTTCCATGTATTTTACCTGGAAAGATAGAATAGTCTGACTGAAAAGGTCATAGCCCTCCTAAGCAAAATGTTGCACTGTGAATTCATTGCAGACATCCATTTTCCGCTTCGACTTCATGGGGACCTAACCCTAACCCTAACGCTAACCCTATCCGTCCTAAGCATAATGTTGCGCTGTGCATTTATTGGCGACATTCATTTTCTTCCTCAACTTCATGGGGCCCAACCCTAACCCTACCCCTAACCCCTACCCTAACCCTAACCCTCCTAAGCATAAGGTTGCGCTGTGAATTCATTGGGATCATTCATTTTCTGATTCGACTTCATGGGGACCTAACCCTAACCCTAATCCCAACCCTAACACTAACACTAAACCTCGAATGCGATTCTTCCATGTATTTTACCTGGAAAGATAGAATAGCCTGACTGAAAAGGTCATACCCCTCCTAAGCACAATGTTGCACTGTGAATTCATTGGAGACATCCATTTTCCGCTTCGACTTCATGGGGACCTAACCCTAACCCTAACCCTAACCCCAACCCTAACCCTAACCCTAACCTTAAACCCTATCCCTCCTAAGCATAATGTTGCGCTGTGAATTCATTGGCGACATTCATTTTCTGCCTCGACTTCATGGGGCCCAACCCTAACCCTAATCCCAACCCTAACCCTAACACTAAACCTCGAATGCGATTCTTCCATGTATTTTACCTGGAAAGATAGAATAGCCTGACTGAAAAGGTCATACCCCTCCTAAGCACAATGTTGCACTGTGAATTCATTGGAGACATCCATTTTCCGCTTCGACTTCATGGGGATCTAACCCTAACCCTAACCTTAACCCTAACCCTATCCCTCCTAAGCATAATGTTGCGCTGTGAATTCATTGGCGACGTTCATTTTCCGCCTCGACTTCATGGGGACCTAACCCTACCCTAATCCCAACCCTAACCCTAACCCTAACCCTATCCCTCCTAAGCATAATGTTGTGCTGTCAATTCATTGCAGACATCCATTTTCTGCTTCGACTTCATGGGGACCTAACCCTAACCCTAACCCTAACCCTAACCCTAACCCTATCCCTCCTAAGCATAATGTTGTGCTGTGAATTCATTGGCGACGTTCATTTTCCGTCTCGACTTCATGGGGACCTAACCCTAACCCTAATCCCAACCCTAACCCTAACACTAAACCTCGAATACGATTCTTCCATGTATTTTACCTGGAAAGATAGAATAGCCTGACTGAAAAGGTCATACCCCTCCTAAGCAAAATGTTGCACTGTGAATTCATTGCAGACATCCATTTTCCGCTTCGACTTCATGGGGACCTAACCCTATCTCTAACCCTAACCCTATCCCTCCTAAGCATAATGTTGCGCTGTGCATTCATTGGCGACGTTCATTTTCCGCCTCGACTTCATGGGGACCTAAACCTACCCTAACCCTAACCCAAATACCAACCCTAACCCTAAACCTAACCCTATCCCTCCTAAGCATAATGTTGTACTGTCAATTCATTGCAGACATCCATTTTCATCTTTGACTTCATGGGGACCTAACCCTCACCCTAAGCTTAACCCAAATCCTAACCCTAACCCTAACCCTATCCCTCCTAAGCATAATGTTGTGCTGTGAATTCATTGGCGACGTTCATTTTCCGTCTCGACTTCATGGGGACCTAACCCTAACCCTAATCCCAACCCTAACCCTAACACTAAACCTCGAATACGATTCTTCCATGTATTTTACCTGGAAAGATAGAATAGCCTGACTGAAAAGGTCATACCCCTCCTAAGCAAAATGTTGCACTGTGAATTCATTGCAGACATCCATTTTCCGCTTCGACTTCATGGGGACCTAACCCTATCTCTAACCCTAACCCTAACCCTATCCCTCCTAAGCATAATGTTGCGCTGTGCATTCATTGGCGACGTTCATTTTCCGCCTCGACTTCATGGGGACCTAAACCTACCCTAACCCTAACCCTAACCCAAATCCCAACCCTAACCCTAACCCTAACCCTATCCCTCCTAAGCATAATGTTGTACTGTCAATTCATTGCAGACATCCATTTTCATCTTTGACTTCATGGGGACCTAACCCTCACCCTAAGCCTAACCCAAATCCTAACCCTAACCCTATCCCTCCTAAGCATAATGTTGTGCTGTGAATTCATTGGCGACGTTCATTTTCCGTCTCGACTTCATGGGGACCTAACCCTAACCCTAATCCCAACCCTAACCCTAACACTAAACCTTGAATATGATTCTTCCATGTATTTTACCTGGAAAGATAGAATAGTCTGACTGAAAAGGTCATAGCCCTCCTAAGCAAAATGTTGCACTGTGAATTCATTGCAGACATCCATTTTCCGCTTCGACTTCATGGGGACCTAACCCTAACCCTAACGCTAACCCTATCCGTCCTAAGCATAATGTTGCGCTGTGCATTTATTGGCGACATTCATTTTCTTCCTCAACTTCATGGGGCCCAACCCTAACCCTACCCCTAACCCCTACCCTAACCCTAACCCTCCTAAGCATAATGTTGCGCTGTGAATTCATTGGGATCATTCATTTTCTGATTCGACTTCATGGGGACCTAACCCTAACCCTAATCCCAACCCTAACACTAACACTAAACCTCGAATGCGATTCTTCCATGTATTTTACCTGGAAAGATAGAATAGTCTGACTGAAAAGGTCATACCCCTCCTAAGCACAATGTTGCACTGTGAATTCATTGGAGACATCCATTTTCTGCTTTGACTTCATGGGGACCTAACCCTAACCCTATCCCTCCTAAGCATAATGTTGCGCTGTGAATTCATTGGCGACATTCATTTTCTGCCTCGACTTCATGGGGACCTAACCCTAACCCTAATCCCAACCCTAACACTAACACTAAACCTCGAATACGATTCTTCCATGTATTTTACCTGGAAAGATAGAATAGCCTGACTGAAAAGGTCATACCCCTCCTAAGCACAATGTTGCACTGTGAATTCATTGGAGACATCCATTTTCCGCTTCGACTTCATGGGGATCTAACCCTAACCCTAACCTTAACCCTAACCCTATCCCTCCTAAGCATAATGTTGCGCTGTGAATTCATTGGCGACGTTCATTTTCCGCCTCGACTTCATGGGGACCTAACCCTACCCTAATCCCAACCCTAACCCTAACCTTAACCCTAACCCTATCCCTCCTAAGCATAATGTTGTGCTGTCAATTCATTGCAGACATCCATTTTCTGCTTCGACTTCATGGGGACCTAACCCTCACCCTAAGCCTAACCCTAACCCTATCCCTCCTAAGCATAATGTTGTGCTGTGAATTCATTGGCGACGTTCATTTTCCGTCTCGACTTCATGGGGACCTAACCCTAACCCTAATCCCAACCCTAACCCTAACACTAAACCTCGAATACGATTCTTCCATGTATTTTACCTGGAAAGATAGAATAGCCTGACTGAAAAGGTCATACCCCTCCTAAGCAAAATGTTGCACTGTGAATTCATTGCAGACATCCATTTTCCGCTTCGACTTCATGGGGACCTAACCCTATCTCTAACCCTAACCCTAACCCTATCCCTCCTAAGCATAATGTTGCGCTGTGCATTCATTGGCGACGTTCATTTTCCGCCTCGACTTCATGGGGACCTAAACCTACCCTAACCCTAACCCAAATCCCAACCCTAACCCTAACCCTAACCCTATCCCTCCTAAGCATAATGTTGTACTGTCAATTCATTGCAGACATCCATTTTCATCTTTGACTTCATGGGGACCTAACCCTCACCCTAAGCCTAACCCAAATCCTAACCCTAACCCTATCCCTCCTAAGCATAATGTTGTGCTGTGAATTCATTGGCGACGTTCATTTTCCGTCTCGACTTCATGGGGACCTAACCCTAACCCTAATCCCAACCCTAACCCTAACACTAAACCTTGAATATGATTCTTCCATGTATTTTACCTGGAAAGATAGAATAGTCTGACTGAAAAGGTCATAGCCCTCCTAAGCAAAATGTTGCACTGTGAATTCATTGCAGACATCCATTTTCCGCTTCGACTTCATGGGGACCTAACCCTAACCCTAACGCTAACCCTATCCGTCCTAAGCATAATGTTGCGCTGTGCATTTATTGGCGACATTCATTTTCTTCCTCAACTTCATGGGCCCAACCCTAAACCTATCCATAACCCCTACCCTAACCCTAACCCTCCTAAGCATAAGGTTGCGCTGTGAATTCATTGGGATCATTCATTTTCTGATTCGACTTCATGGGGACCTAACCCTAACCCTAATCCCAACCCTAACACTAACACTAAACCTCGAATGCGATTCTTTCATGTATTTTACCTGGAAAGATAGAATAGCCTGACTGAGAAGTTCATACCCCTCCTAAGCACAATGTTGCACTGTGAATTCATTGGATACATCCATTTTCCGCTTCGACTTCATGGGGACCTAACCCTAACCCTAACCCTAATCCCAACCCTAACCCTAACACTAAACCTCGAATGCGATTCTTCCATGTATTTTACCTGGAAAGATAGAATAGTCTGACTGACAAGGTCATACCCCTCCTAAGCACAATGTTGCACTGTGTCAGACTGTGCTCCTTCTAGATCCCAAGAAAGAAATACTCAGACTCCATGGTGTAGAGCAGAATTTATCTTTTACTGGAAAATGAATGGTAGCAAACAGAACCAATTCCGAAACTAAAATATTGGTGGGTAAAATGCATATACAAAGGGATAGAATTGCTCCCCCCTCCAGAGATCAAATGATTCTTCCAATTAAAACTTCTGAATAGGATCATGTGGTCATCTCTAGGTGATGATGAGGCTACTGTCAGTGACCTTGACATATTTTGATAAAAGTTCGCAGTTGCGCATATAAGAGGACAGAGGTTAGTGAGAAATGGAAAGTTACAACAAAGAATCCCCCTCCCTTTCCTTACCCAGCAAAGGAATGCAAAACACCTCCTGCCTTCTTCCCTTCGAAGATTCCCCCCCCACCGTTTCATGACAGCCGAAAGAGAAGTAAAAAGCATAGCAACAAATGAGCCATAATTAGGAGCGGAGATATCTTGATAGGTAGGGATGGATATCTCTTGAGGCTGACATTCGGACCCCCTAGAAGAAGGACATTAGTCCCTGTAAGAGAAAAACAATCATGTATTAACATTGGCATACATTCCTAGGGTTTATTAGGGTATTTGGCATAAAACTTTTTAAGCAAATCAGGGGCCCTAATGTCTTTTTCATTAACCCATTCAGCTTGGGAAGGAGGAAAATGTTTCCACGCTACAAGATATTGGACACGACCCCTCCATTTCCTAGAATCTAGAATTTCTTTAATCTCGAAATGTTGTTCCCCCTCGATTAACAGGGGTACGGGTGGATCAGACTGGGTCGGCCGCAAAGTACTGGTATGTTCTGGTTTCAACAAACTAACGTGGAAAACAGGATGAATACGACGAAGAGTCTTTGGTAAAGTCAGTTGAACAGTCACTGGATTTACAATCCTCTCAATGGGAAAAGGTCCCACGTACTTCTTCGACTTCTGAGTAGTCTGCAAATATCTGGTCGAGAGGAAAACTTTATCGCCCACCTTATACATCATCTGTGGGGCTCGCTTTCTGTCAGCAAATTTTTTATGAGATTGGTGTGCCTCGTCCAGAGCTTTACGAACGACCGGCCAATTTTGTTGAAGCTTAGATATCCAATCATCCAACGATTGGATAGTGGGGTTTTCTCGAGGCAGTTCAGGTATGGGCACAAAATCTTGTCCCGTGGCTACTTTGAAAGGGGTAAATCCCATACTACTGTGTACAGAATTATTATACGCCACCTCTGCAAAAGGCAGTAAATCCACCCAATTATCTTGCTGATAGTTTATATAACATCTGAGGTACTGTTCTAACACCCCGTTTGTCCTCTCACAGGCCCCATTAGTTTGGGGATGATGGGCGGAGCTTAGGCTCTGGGCGGAGCCTATCAATTTCAAGAATTCTCTCCAGAAGTTCGAGGTAAATTGGCCCCCCCGATCAGAAACTACACGCTCAGGAACGCCATGCAACCTGTAGACATGTATAATGAACATTCTGGCCAATGATTTCGCTGAAGGAATCTTAGAGCAAGGGATGAAATGAGCTTGTTTAGAAAACAAATCAGTCACTACCCAAATGACAGTATGTCCAACACTCTCGGGTAGATCTACTATAAAGTCCATGGAAATTTCCTTCCAAGGTGCCGTTGGCCTGGCCACATTCTGCAACAAACCTGGTGGTTTACCAGGCGGCCTTTTCGCTGAAGCACAAACTGGACAGCTCGCCACATAAGTCTCAATGTCCTTTTTCAGCGAAGGCCACCAGAACTGTCGTTTCACCAAATGTAGAGTCTTCACAAACCCAAAATGACCAGCCGCTTTAGAATCATGAGTTTGTTGTAAAACTTGGCTTCTCAGGATTTGGGGTACATACAATTTTGCACCTATCCAGGCTAGACCATTTCGAATAGTGCAATTATTCGCATTTGCTAGGAACCACTCATCTGTTTTCAAAGCCTCTTTAAATCGTTCCATCAGGTCAGTGGACAGATCCCTCTCCTGGTCTCTTTTTGTGCTCTGGTAATTACAGGAGCAGCCAACTGTGTAGTGGACACGATTGGTCTTACCACTTCTTTTCGGATACTGTTGTATTGAGGCATTCTAGACAAAGCATCCGCCATAAAAAATTTTCCCCCTGGGATATACTTCAACGAGAAATTGAATCACTTGAAAAACTGAGCCCACCTAACCTGCTTAGGAGATAGCTTTCGAGGAGTCTTTAAAGCTTCCAGATTTTTATGGTCCGTCCATACCTCAAATGGATGTTTCGCTCCTTCCAAAAATTGTCTCCAGGTTAGAAGACCCCAACGGACTGCAAAAGCTTCCTTCTCCCAGACGGCCCATCTCCTTTCAGTGTCAGTCAATTTACGGGAGGTATAAGCACACGGCTGTAGTGTCCCCTTCTCGTTTAATTGAAGTAGAACCGCCCCCCACCGCCACATCGCTTGCATCAGCTTGGATCACGAAAGGGGCATCCATGTCGGGGTGTTTCAATACTGGTTCTGCAGCGAAAAGTCTTTTTAACTTTTCAAATGCGGCTTGGCATTCCATGGACCAATTCAACGGTTGGCTGGGTTTTGGTTTCGCTTCCCCTTTGTCTTCAGAAGGTTGGTGATGGGCATTGCTATTTTTGCAAAAGACGGGATGAATTGCCGATAGAAGTTGGCAAACCCAAGAAAACTTTGAAGTTGCTTCCGGGTTCTCGGGGGGCCCCATTCCAATACAGCTCGCACTTTCTCTGGATCCATCTCGATGCCCTCGGGAGAGATACTATATCCCAAGCAGTCGATTTTTTCTTGATGGAACTCACACTTGGACAGTTTGGCGTACAGTTTGGCTGCCCTCAGCTTGTGCAGCACCGAGCGTACGAGTTTCACATGTTCGTCTTTATTCTCCGTGTAGATGAGAATATCATCAAGGTAGACCAGAACCCCTTGTATATAGATGTTCGTGAAGCACTTGATTTATCATTTGCATGAAAACAGCGGGCGCCCCCTGTAGGCCGAAAGGAAGAACGTTGAACTGGAAGCAACCCATCGGGCAGTTGAACGCAGTCTTCCACTCATCGCCTTTCTTAATTCGGATCCTGTAGTATGCCTCCCTCAAGTCCAACTTTGTGAAAATCTTCCCCTTCGCCAGGTGGGCTATCATGTCCTTCATCAGGGGGAAGGGGTACATATTCTCCACCGACACGGCGTTTAAGTTTCTATAGTCCACTACCAGACGTTTTGAGCCATCTTTCTTCTCGCGGAACATTACAGGGGCCGCCACTCGAGGTCTGGCAGGCGTGATGAAGCCACGTTTCAGGTTTTTGTCGATGAACGCTCTCAGTTCTTCCAGCTCCCCGGTGTCATCGGATACAGCTTCGGTTTCGGGAGCGTTACCCCGTAGAAATTCGATGCTGCAATCGGTTGATCGATGGGGGGGAGCTCGTCAGAGGCTTTTTCACTAAACACTTCTCTTAAGTCCCAATATTCCTTCGGGATTTTCTCCTCCCCCTCCACTCGTTCGACACCTGCGGAAGCTACCTCGGCCGGAACTTGGGGCTTCGGATGGGGCTTCTCCTCCCCCTCCCGAGAGTGGGGCTCCTCCCCTTCCGGTGGGCGATCGGTGCGGATGCGTATCCACCCTTCCCTCCAGTTTATGTGGGGGTTCCATTTCTGAAGCCAAGGGAGTCCCAGTATTAAAGGCTGTTCCATCCCAGGGGCCACGATAAAGCACAAAATCTCGCGGTGAGTTCCCATGGTAATTTCTAAGGGTTCCGTTATAAAGCTTGCCGGGCTACCTCCCGCCACAGATCCGTCCAATTGACAGAAAGCTATGGGCGTTTTCAAAGTTCTCAGTCCGATGCCCATGCCTTTAACTACTTTCATGTTAATCACACACCTCGTGCACCCCGAGTCCAACAAGGCCAACATCTCTCCCTCGGTCCCCGATGTAGGGTCCCTTAACTTTATTGGGATGGTCATGGGCCCCTGGGTAGGACTTACCGAGGCGTCATCCTCCGAATCGGTCTCGTCGAGTAAGATTGGAGGTCCCAGCTCCTCCCCCGCCGGAAGGGCGACCTCTACAACCTCCCTCGCCTTCAGTCCGGTCTCGCGGGGCTTGGTTGGGGGTTTACCGGGCTTCATCCCTGGACCCTGCAGCTTTGGTGGGACCAACTTGACTCGGCACTCCGCCATCCGGTGGCCCTCTTTCCCGCAACGGAAGCAGGCTGTGGTCTTGGCTCTTGCTGCCATCCCTCCTCTTTGGGGAGTGGAGGCCTCTTGGAGGCGTGGGGGGTTTAGATTTCTCCAGCCAGGACCCCTTCTGCGTCTGTTTCGAGCCAGATCAATATCCACCTCTTCCGCCAGCAAGTACCACGTCTGCAAATCACGTGGATCCTTCCGGGAGATGCACATGTGGTATACATCTTCATTTAAGCCGTCTTTGTAGGTTTCCACCAGGGCCTCTTGGGGCCAGCCTCGGAGACAGGAGACCAACTGCCTGAACTCCTGGGTGTAATCTGCCACCGATCTCCCCCCTTGGGTCAAGGTTTTCATTTTGATTCTAGCCCTTCTTTCTGCCAGGGGGTCTTCAAATCTTCTCCTCAATGCAGTCATGAAAACATCGAGGTTTCGCAGTTGGGGGGAGTTATCATTGAACAAAGTCACCACCCAGTCTGCTGCCATCCCTTCCAGGGTCCTGGTGACACATCTCACTTTGGCTGCTTCAGAAGTGAACTCCCTTTCAAATTCTGCCATGTAGCTTCCCACTTGCACCAGGAAAAACCCCAAGTCTCTGGGATTTCCTCCAAATTTCACATCTAAGGGAGGCAGGGGGCGCCTTCCAGGAGGCACACCTATTGCTGGGGCCCCCAGGCGGCCGCGGTGGCTGCACCGGCGTAGGTTGGGCTAGGGGGGTGGGGTTGGCTTGACTTCTCCGGGCTGACTTCGCTCCCTCTTCCCCCTCATACCTTTGAGCCGTGCCGGGCTTTTCAGAAGCATCCATAAGGAATCTGCCGCCTTGATCCAGCCTGCATTCCATCTCCTCCCCCTCCTGCCACAGCCGTTCCTTCGCACCTCTTCGTCTTACAGTGATTCTGGGAGGAGGGGGGTCGTCCCGATCTCTCCAACCAACCCCCAACGACCATCTGGGCATCTCAGCTGGGGTTTCTTCCAGAGTCAGGTCGGCCAGTAAATCAGCAGCCGGCATCTCTGGCAGCAATAAAGGCTGCCCCCCCACAGCTCCCTGGTCCTCTTCATCGCTGGCTGGAGCCGACATGAGAGGAAGCCCCCTCGGAAGAAAAGTTGCTGTTTTCTCCGGGTGGGTTGATGTATTTTGAGTTTCGGAATAATGTCAGACTGTGCTCCTTCTAGATCCCAAGAAAGAAATACTCAGACTCCATGGTGTAGAGCAGAATTTATCTTTTACTGGAAAATGAATGGTAGCAAACAGAATCAATTCCGAAACTAAAATATTGGCGGGTAAAATGCATATACAAAGGGATAGAATTGCTCCCCCCCCTCCAGAGATCAAATGATTCTTCCAATTAAAACTTCTGAATAGGATCATGTGGTCATCTCTAGGTGATGATGAGGCTACTGTCAGTGACCTTGACATATTTTGATAAAAGTTCGCAGTTGCGCATATAAGAGGACAGAGGTTAGTGAGAAATGGAAAGTTACAACAAAGAATCCCCCCTCCCTTTCCTTACCCAGCAAAGGAATGCAAAACACCTCCTGCCATCTTCCCTTCGAAGATTCCCCCCTCCCACCGTTTCATGACAGCCGAAAGAGAAGTAAAAAGCATAGCAACAAATGAGCCATAATTAGGAGCGGAGATATCTTGATAGGTAGGGATGGATATCTCTTGAGGCTGACACACTGTGAATTCATTGGAGACATCCATTTTCTGCTTTGACTTCATGGGGACCTAACCCTAACCCTATCCCTCCTAAGCATAATGTTGCGCTGTGAATTCATTGGCGACATTCATTTTCTGCCTCGACTTCATGGGGCCCAACCCTAACCCTAATCCCAACCCTAACCCTAACCCTAAACCTCGAATGCGATTCTTCCATGTATTTTACCTGGAAATATAGAATAGCCTGACTGAAAAGGTCATACCCCTCCTAAGCACAATGTTGCACTGTGAATTCATTGGATACATCCATTTTCCGCTTCGACTTCATGGGGACCTTACCCTAACCCTAACCCTAACCCTAATCCCAACCCTAACCCTAACACTAAACGATGAATGCGATTCTTCCATGTATTTTACCTGAAAAGATAGAATAGCCTGACTGAAAAGGTCATACCCCTCCTAAGCGCAATGTTGCGCTGTGCATTCATTGGCGACATTCATTTTCCGCCTCGACTTCATGGGGACCTAAACCTACCCTAACCCTAACCCAAATACCAACCCTAACCCTAACCCTAACCCTATCCCTCCTAAGCATAATGTTGTACTGTCAATTCATTGCAGACATCCATTTTCATCTTTGACTTCATGGGGACCTAACCCTCACCCTAAGCCTAACCCAAATCCTAACCCTAACCCTAACCCTATCCCTCCTAAGCATAATGTTGTGCTGTGAATTCATTGGCGACGTTCATTTTCCGTCTCGACTTCATGGGGACCTAACCCTAACCCTAATCCCAACCCTAACCCTAACACTAAACCTCGAATACGATTCTTCCATGTATTTTACCTGGAAAGATAGAATAGCCTGACTGAAAAGGTCATACCCCTCCTAAGCAAAATGTTGCACTGTGAATTCATTGCAGACATCCATTTTCCGCTTCGACTTCATGGGGACCTAACCCTATCTCTAACCCTAACCCTAACCCTATCCCTCCTAAGCATAATGTTGCGCTGTGCATTCATTGGCGACGTTCATTTTCCGCCTCGACTTCATGGGGACCTAAACCTACCCTAACCCTAACCCTAACCCAAATCCCAACCCTAACCCTAACCCTAACCCTATCCCTCCTAAGCATAATGTTGTACTGTCAATTCATTGCAGACATCCATTTTCATCTTTGACTTCATGGGGACCTAACCCTCACCCTAAGCCTAACCCAAATCCTAACCCTAACCCTATCCCTCCTAAGCATAATGTTGTGCTGTGAATTCATTGGCGACGTTCATTTTCCGTCTCGACTTCATGGGGACCTAACCCTAACCCTAATCCCAACCCTAACCCTAACACTAAACCTTGAATATGATTCTTCCATGTATTTTACCTGGAAAGATAGAATATTCTGACTGAAAAGGTCATAGCCCTCCTAAGCAAAATGTTGCACTGTGAATTCATTGCAGACATCCATTTTCCGCTTCAACTTCATGGGGACCTAACCCTAACCCTAACGCTAACCCTATCCGTCCTAAGCATAATGTTGCGCTGTGCATTTATTGGCGACATTCATTTTCTTCCTCAACTTCATGGGGCCCAACCCTAACCCTATCCATAACCCCTACCCTAACCCTAACCCTCCTAAGCATAAGGTTGCGCTGTGAATTCATTGGGATCATTCATTTTCTGATTCGACTTCATGGGGACCTAACCCTAACCCTAATCCCAACCCTAACACTAACACTAAACCTCGAATGCGATTCTTTCATGTATTTTACCTGGAAAGATAGAATAGCCTGACTGAGAAGTTCATACCCCTCCTAAGCACAATGTTGCACTGTGAATTCATTGGATACATCCATTTTCCGCTTCGACTTCATGGGGACCTAACCCTAACCCTAACCCTAATCCCAACCCTAACCCTAACACTAAACCTCGAATGCGATTCTTCCATGTATTTTACCTGGAAAGATAGAATAGTCTGACTGACAAGGTCATACCCCTCCTAAGCACAATGTTGCACTGTGTCAGACTGTGCTCCTTCTAGATCCCAAGAAAGAAATACTCAGACTCCATGGTGTAGAGCAGAATTTATCTTTTACTGGAAAATGAATGGTAGCAAACAGAACCAATTCCGAAACTAAAATATTGGCGGGTAAAATGCATATACAAAGGGATAGAATTGCTCCCCCCCCTCCAGAGATCAAATGATTCTTCCAATTAAAACTTCTGAATAGGATCATGTGGTCATCTCTAGGTGATGATGAGGCTACTGTCAGTGACCTTGACATATTTTGATAAAAGTTCGCAGTTGCGCATATAAGAGGACAGAGGTTAGTGAGAAATGGAAAGTTACAACAAAGAATCCCCCCTCCCTTTCCTTACCCAGCAAAGGAATGCAAAACACCTCCTGCCATCTTCCCTTCGAAGATTCCCCCCTCCCACCGTTTCATGACAGCCGAAAGAGAAGTAAAAAGCATAGCAACAAATGAGCCATAATTAGGAGCGGAGATATCTTGATAGGTAGGGATGGATATCTCTTGAGGCTGACACACTGTGAATTCATTGGAGACATCCATTTTCTGCTTTGACTTCATGGGGACCTAACCCTAACCCTATCCCTCCTAAGCATAATGTTGCACTGTGAATTCATTGGCGACATTCATTTTCTGCCTCGACTTCATGGGGCCCAACCCTAACCCTAATCCCAACCCTAACCCTAACCCTAAACCTCGAATGCGATTCTTCCATGTATTTTACCTGGAAATATAGAATAGCCTGACTGAAAAGGTCATACCCCTCCTAAGCACAATGTTGCACTGTGAATTCATTGGATACATCCATTTTCCGCTTCGACTTCATGGGGACCTTACCCTAACCCTAACCCTAACCCTAATCCCAACCCTAACCCTAACACTAAACGATGAATGCGATTCTTCCATGTATTTTACCTGAAAAGATAGAATAGCCTGACTGAAAAGGTCATACCCTCCTAAGCGCAATGTTGCGCTGTGAATTCATTGGCGACTTTCATTTTCCACCTCGACTTCATGGGGACCTAACCCTAACTTTAATCCCAACCCTAACCCTAACACTAAAACACGAATGTGATTCTTCCATGTATTTTACCTGGAAAGATAGAATAGTCTGACTGAAAAGGTCATAGCACTCCTAAGAAAATGTTGCACTGTGAATTCATTGCAGACATCCATTTTCTGCTTCGACTTCATGGGGACCTAACCCTCACCCTAAGCCTAACCCTATCCGTCCTAAGCATAATGTTGCGCTGTGCATTTATTGGCGACATTCATTTTCTTCCTCAACTTCATGGGGCCCAACCCTAACCCTACCCCTAACCCCTACCCTAACCCTAACCCTCCTAAGCATAATGTTGCGCTGTGAATTCAGTGGGATCATTCATTTTCTGATTCGACTTCATGGGGACCTAACCCTAACCCTAATCCCAACCTTAACACTAACACTAAACCTCGAATGCGATTCTTTCATGTATTTTACCTGGAAAGATAGAATAGCCTGACTGAGAAGGTCATACCCCTCCTTGTCGCGTTGAGCGACCGGTCTGTTGTTTAGATCTTCAGGTTGATTGCTGAATTCCTCTCAGAACGTAACCCTCGCAAGGGTGAGATACAGAGAAGCCCTCGCAAGGGCGAAGTTTGGCAAAAGCAGGACCCTATCCAGGGTGAGTTTGAGCAGCGTAACCCTAGCCAGGGTGATTGAGGAACTCTCGCAAGAGTGATTGCAAAGCTAAAAGAAAAAGAACACAAGACGAAGATTTCTTTAGGTTAGACAGTGCATTGCCTTGGGCAGATGGAATTGCCCATTTGAGCCTAAGACAGATGGAATGTTTAGGCTGGTAGCTTGCTCTACGCTGTGCTCTTTTATTATGCTGAAAAGAGGGGGTGAGGGGGTTTACAGAAAGACAAAGAAGGTTACAAACTTTATCTTTTAAAACAGGCTTACTTGATACAAGTAACGAACTTCTTGGCTGTTATTGATAAGCATGTTTTTCCTGTATTTTTATCTGACACAAGCTTCTGTGATGATACATAGTGACTGCTATCGAATACACATCCTTTCACAGGCTTTTGTGAAGTTCTTATCAACTTAGCTTCTTCCTGTCAGTTATTTTCCTGTCAGTTTGGTGAACATTGCTCTGAGAGGTATACGTGCTGAGCAGGATTTCTCTTATGGAAAAATACTGAGACAGAATAGAATAGCCACAATTCCTCCTTTTCTTTATTTTTTTTGTGCTCATGATTCTAGGTAGAGTCCTTTCTCCTCCCGAGTAGTCCCACAAGGTGACAACAAACCTTTCAGTTTGTTGGTGCCTTGCAGAACCAACTCATACGAGGAAAAGTCCTCATCCCCCAAATCATGACTTGGCATAGTTAACAAAACTTCTTTGGGAGAAAAGGAATTTTTAGTGTCTATTTCTTCCTCTGACTCTTGGTCAGAGTACCATTCCAGCAAAGGTTTTTTGACAAGGTCTTTTGATGCAATTACAGATGTGAGAAAGCTAACTTTATTGTCAAGTGTATTTAAACTATCAGTTTTAGATGAATCATTAAGTGTAGTTGCTAGCAATGTGTAAGAAGAATTGACCAACTGTACTAATGGATTCACCTGAATATTGTGTTTTTGTAGAAAGGTTGATTTCAAATTAGGATTGGGACCAACATCATAATGAGACATTGATATAGAAAGACGAATTGTAAAAATATTCCCTTCATCTCCTTGACCATCCCACTGACGTCCTCCCCAAGTGAACCCAACCATCCATTGTTTTCTTGCAAGTGTCTTTCCTTGTGCAGTAAAGTGATTCTGAGTGGATTTATTCTCTGTCCACAACAAGGCCATTGAGAGCAGGGAAGATGTGCTTGAGCACGGGTAATATGAATATAGTTAGTGGTGGTGTTTAAAATTTTTCCTTGAAAATCAAGGATAGTTCAGGTATAAGTTTGAGGTTGATGTTCATTTGTAGAAGATGATTGTATACTTCGAGGAGTGCGATGATAGCCAAATCTTGGAACAGCATGAGATGCAGACTGCTTAGAGATGGAGTTGTCAGCGATGAAGGCAGGATACCCAAGATAGCGAGCTCGAATGAGAGCTGTAGTCTTGCGATGGATGTCATCAGGGATGAGGTAACGTCTTCGCACGACAGGTGGTTAGTAGCGATCAGGAACCCAGGAAGATGAATGATGCAATATGCATTTGGTGACATCACAGGGTGGAAAGCAGCAACGAAGATGCCAGCGTAGTTTATCTCCAGGAAAAGTTTTCTCAGAATTAGCTTGAGATGGCAATGTAAGTAAAACCGAAGATAGTGGAGTAGATGCCACTGAAGAAGTTGAAAGCAATAGAACAGTGTGATTGAAATAAGTGTGATTGTGAAAAAATCCTAAGCAAGAATAAGAACCTATAGTAAGTTGAGTAACATGTATAGTTAAAAATATTAAACAAGGAGAATAGTAATAGTAAATAGTTATGTCAGAAGTAGGAGAAAGAAAACTACCATTGTGTTGGAAAACATAATTACATGCAGAAAGAAGATTATCTTTAAAAATAAAAGTAACAGTGTCAGTAAGGAAAGCAAAAATAGCATCAGGAGATGCCTTAAATTGAGAAAAGACAGGAAGTATTGATATCAGAAGAAAGATTAGAGTTAGAGTCAGGTTTGCCATGGTAAGGTCTGACACAGCGAGCAGGAACCCAAAGCACTCGATCAGGAAGTTGAACAGCTGCGTAACCTTTTCCCCAGGTGATGAGCTGTGCAGGACCTTTCCACGCAGGATCTGGAAGCTGTCTGAAATAAACAAGAGGACGGGAAGAGGGAACTACTGGCTTAGTGAAGTGGCGAGAAGCCGCTGTGGAGGGAGGAGAGCCAGTAAGATTGAGAAAGTTAAGAGTGTACAGACAAACATTTAAGATATTTTGCAACGTTGGGAGGTTTGGGGGCCTGAGCCTTTTTCCCCAAGTGCCTATCAAGGGCTTGTTTCAAAGTTAAATGTGTCCTCTCCACAATCGCTTGACCTTGGCTGTTAAAGGGTAAGCCAAACTTATGTGTGATGGCCCACTTATGACAAAACTCAGCAAAGGGAGAACTGACATAAGCAGGACCATTATCTGTTTTGAGAATTTTTGGACATCCCAACGTTACGAATGACCGAATACAGTGATTAATAACATTTTTGTAGCCTCTCCTCTTTGCAATGTTGCTATAATAAACCCTGAATAAGTATCTACTGATACATGAATGTATTTCCAGGGAGCAAAGGGAGGATAATGAGTTACATCCATTTGCCATGTATCACAGGCTTGAGTACCCCTAGGATTAACGCCTTCAGGGATACCTTTGGCTTGCAAGCTACATGTTGGACATTGTTGAATTATTGCTGTGGCTTCTTGATATGTAATTCCAAATTGTCTCACTAGGGCTTTCCTGTTTTGATGAAAATAATCATGACTCTCCCCAGGTGAAAGCTGTTGGAGAAGGGGAGAGGAGGCCATAACTTTACAAGCCTCATCTGCCATATGATTGCCTTCTGCTAGGAATCCAGGCAATTGCTGATGACTTCTGATATGGGCTACAAATAAAAGTTTTTCTCGCTTTTTCAGCAGTGTCTGAAGCTGTAAAAAAGTTTCATTAGAGAAGGAGGAGTAACAGGAGAAATATATGCATCAAAAATATGAGCAACCATCTGAGTAACATACATACTATCAGATATTACATTTAAAGATTGTTGTGAAAAAAGAGACAACGCCAATAGGAAAGCAGCTAATTCAGCTTGTTGTGCTGATGATTGTGAAGTAGTTAAACATTTATGCCATTGAGCATTTTCATACCATGTACATGCTCCAATATTTTTTGAACCATCAGTAAAGACAGTTAAGCCTTCCTTCAATGGCTGTTGGACAAAAGGTGATTGTAAAACAAAGGGAACTGTCCTCAACACCTGCAATCGTGAATCAGAGGGAAGGTGGCACAACACTTGGCCACACCAATCTTCCAACGCATCCTGCAGTGTTGTGGAAGTCTGAAAAAGAGGTTCCCATTGAGTGATCTTAAAAGGAATATACAATGTAAAAATATCCATTCCCATTAAAGCTTTGGTTCTCTTACGCCCTTTTTCTATAAGAGAAGCCATTTGTGCTGCTCTAGTAAAAATAGATGTTTTTGGAATGTGTGGTAGGTGTAACCATTCCAAGATATGAAGATTTTTTGTATTTGATATTTGAACAATTATTGCAGTCAGTAGTTGATGAGTGGAAAGAATAGCAAGAGAAGGTGGTTTATCTGTGAGTGCACGATTTACCCATTGAGTTTGCTAGGGCTGTGTTTACTTGTTTTAAAGCTTCTAGATGCTGATCTGAAAGATAGACCTTATCTGCAGGATTTTTCAATCCTACTAGTGCTTGAAAAAGTGGTGATAGCATCTGTGTGGTTAAAGCAAGATATGGTCTAGCCCAATTAATAACCCCCAAGCACTGCTGTAATTGAACCAGTGTTGTTGGCTGTGGAAGTGTAAGTGAAGGAATTTGTGGAGATGCTGTGGAAGCTAAAACCTTGTGACCTAAATATTGCATTGGGTAGTGAGACTGGATTTTTCAGGTGCTATATGTAACCCTGCTTTTGCTAATGTGGTCAAGAGGATTGGAAAAGTTTTTGAACTGTCCCCTTTGGCCCATCAGCAGCAATTAAGATATCATCCATGTAATGATATACAAGAAAATTTGGGAATTGAGATCTATAAGGATGCAGAGCCTCATTGACAAAAAATTGACACATAGTTGGTGAATTCAGCATACCTTGTGGAAGAACTTTCCATTGATACCTAGATGTGGGTTTAGAGTTGTTAAGCTCTGGCACTGTAAATGCAAAGATGATCCTATCCTTTTGTGCCAAAGGTATAGAAAAGAAACAGTCCTTTAAATCTATTATTATGAGATCAAATCCAGCTGGGATCAAATTAGGATTAGACAGACCACACTGCAGTGATCCCATAGGTTGAATAATTAAATTTATGGCTCTGAGATCATTAAGGAGACGCCATTTGCCAGATTTCTTTTTAATTACAAATACTGGGGTGTTATAAGGACTGGTGGAAGGTTCAATATGTCCTTCTATTAACTGTTGATGAACAAGAAGATGTAAAGCCTCCAATTTTTCTTTTGTGAGAGGCCATTGATCCACCCAAACAGGAATAGAGGTTTTAAGAGTAAGAGATAAAGGAGAAATAGACATTTTAATAGAAAAACTATGGTATCTGAATATAAGCCTGAAATTGAGAAAGTAAATCACGTCCCCATAGATTGCAATGTAGAGGAAGAATATAGGGTTTAAGATAAGCAGTTAAAGTAGAATGCTCAGTAGAAGCAGAGAGCCAATGAGAGCTGACCTTAGCAGCTTGAGCTCCACCTACACCCTGCACTGAAGAAGCTTCTGTGAGAGACCAAGAAGAGGGCCATTCAGAAGAACGAATAACAGAAACATCTGCACCGGTGTCAATCAGACCTTCAAAAATTCGACCATTGAGTGTAACAGAAAGAGTTGGTTTTGAAGCTTGAACAGGCTGCTGTAATGCAAACAAAGAAAGTGGTTCAAAAAGAGGCAAAATTATAAGTGTTGCCACTACTGTCCCCTTTTTAAAGTAAAGCAACGATCTCCTATTGCAGCCAATGCAAGATTATTAAGAGCAGAAGAATCATATAAGTAAGGAGCTGCAACCACACCCTCTATTGTAAGAGAAGAATTGGGAATAAGCAAGACAGGTGTGGAAGGAGGTAAAGGTTTGAGAAACTTTGTAGTTAAAGGAAGAGTAAAAACTGCACCAGGATCCTCATACACAAGATCCTCTAACAATACCACAGGAAATGTTGTGACAGGTAATTCAGCCTTTGTAGCAGGGCTAGCTGAAGACCCCTCAATTAGTTTCCCGAAGGCTGAGAAGGAGAAGGATTAGAATGAAAATTTGAAACCCAATGATAGCCTTTCCTGCAGCGAGGACAGATAGTTTTTGGCTTAGATGAGAAAGATGGACCTCTGGTTTGGCCACGAAGAGCAGCTCCACCTCCTGGCATACAACATTGATTTTTAAAATGTCCTGGCTTGCCACAGTTAAAACAATTGCCATTGCGTGTTACAGCAAAAGCATCAGGAGAAGAAGTGGAAACAGAATTAGGATTTGGTAATGAAGAAGTGATTGCAGTAGCAAGCATATCCATTTTATGAGTGGTTGTTCCTACAATTCTACAGAGTTGTAAAAACTCAGCCAAAGTCACTCCTGGCTTATTAGCAACTGGCTGTAGAATTTTTGACAATCTTGATTTGCATTAGAAAAAGCCAATTTTATAAGTAATTCTTGTTTAGCAACAGAATTATCTATCTGTCTATCTAAGGCTGTTTGAAGCCGACTGATGAATGAAGCATAAGGCTCATCAGGACCTTGCATAATTTTTAAAAATGCTTGAGTGGACTGTGAATCTGAATCATCCACACGCTTTAAAGCATTCATAGCACACATATGAATAATAGCAAAACAACGACGGGGAGAATTTTGTTGTTGTACTAAAGTAGAAAATTGACCTTTCCCCATTAAATGATCTTCAGTTACTCCAGCAGGCAAACCCCTACGAATTTCAGCCTCAATACCTTTTTCATATTCAGATTGCCACACAACATATTGCGCTGGAGTCATAAGCATAGAGAAAAGCATTTTCCAATCATACAATAACATAACTGTATTAGCTGTAACCAAAGAATCAAGTATTCCCCTAGTAAAAGGAGAATGCAGTCCATAAGTTGTAACTGCATCTTTAATATTTTTCAAAACTTTAAATTCAATGTTAGTATGAACATTGCCTCCTGCTGCTCCAGGGATGATAGTCATAGGATAAGCAGAAGGATTTTCTGTTTCTAAAGATAGAGGTGATGACAGAAGATTAGTTATAATTCCTCCCACAGGTTTCATAGGAGAAAAATCAGGAAGAGAAGAAGGAGAGGAAGGAGGAGGGGAAGAAGTGTCAGTATAAGAAGGTAAGGAAGAATTTGTATCAAAATGAGCTGCAAGAGGCTTGGAAGTTTTTAAATTAGAAGAAGGGGAATCAGAGGAAACAGGAGAAAAAGATTTTTCAGGAAGACTAGAAGATGGATAAACAATTGTTATAGCAGCCATTATTGCTCTCCAAGAGATAAGTATATCCATGGGAGCTCTGGGAACTTCATGTAAATATTTTCCTAATTTTTCCCATTGAGAATGGCTAAGAGTTCCAGCAGATGGATAGGCTGGACAGTGTGCCTCAATATAAATTATAAATTTATTTAAAGATTTCTTCGAAATTGGGTACATAGTTGTACCATTAATTTTCTGAAAGGAATTAGCCTTCTTCACTAGACTATAAAGTTCGTCCCTGTGCCCTGACAAAACTTGAGAAAGTGAGGAGCCCATTACTTACGTTCGTACGAAACCTATGCCAGGTGCGTAGCAATGGGAGTGAAGGAGATGCACCTCTAGCCAGAAGTCACACCTTGGAACCTGAAGATCGAAGAGATCCCAGACAAATCAAGGAATCCCGGACGAGCCCCCATCTGTCGCGTTGAGCGACCGGTCTGTTGTTTAGATCTTCAGGTTGATTGCTGAATTCCTCTCAGAACGTAACCCTCGCAAGGGTGAGATACAGAGAAGCCCTCGCAAGGGCGAAGTTTGGCAAAAGCAGGACCCTATCCAGGGTGAGTTTGAGCAGCGTAACCCTAGCCAGGGTGATTGAGGAACTCTCGCAAGAGTGATTGCAAAGCTAAAAGAAAAAAGAACACAAGACGAAGATTTCTTTAGGTGAGACAGCGCATTGCCTTGGGCAGATGGAATTGCCCATTTGAGCCTAAGACAGATGGAATGTTTAGGCTGGTAGCTTGCTCTACGCTGTGCTCTTTTATTATGCTGAAAAGAGGGGGGTGAGGGGGGTTTACAGAAAGACAAAGAAGGTTACAAACTTTATCTTTTAAAACAGGCTTACTTGATACAAGTAACGAACTTCTTGGCTGTTATTGATAAGCATGTTTTTCCTGTATTTTTATCTGACACAAGCTTCTGTGATGATACATAGTGACTGCTATCGAATACACATCCTTTCACAGGCTTTTGTGAAGTTCTTATCAACTTAGCTTCTTCCTGTCAGTTATTTTCCTGTCAGTTTGGTGAACATTGCTCTGAGAGGTATACGTGCTGAGCAGGATTTCTCTTATGGAAAAATACTGAGACAGAATAGAATAGCCACACCTCCTAAGCACAATGTTGCACTGTGAATTCATTGGATACATACATTTTCCGCTTCGACTTCATGGGGACCTAACCCTAACCCTAACCCTAATCCCAACCCTAACCCTAACACTAAACCTTGAATGGGATTCTTCCATGTATTTTACCTGGAAAGATAGAATAGTCTGACTGAAAAGGTCATACCCCTCCTAAGCACAATGTTGCACTGTGAATTCATTGGAGACATCCATTTTCTGCTTTGACTTCATGGGGACCTAACCCTAACCCTAACCCTACCCCTAACCCCTACCCTAACCCTATCCCTCCTAAGCATAATGTTGCGCTGTGAATTCATTGGCGACATTCATTTTCTGCCTCGACTTCATGGGGCCCAACCCTAACCCTAACCCTAATCCCAACCCTAACCCTAACACTAAACCTCGAATGCGATTCTTCCATGTATTTTACCTGGAAATATAGAATAGCCTGACTGAAAAGGTCATACCCCTCCTAAACACAATGTTGCACTGTGAATTCATTGGAGACATCCATTTTCCGCTTCGACTTCATGGGGATCTAACCCTAACCCTAACCTTAACCCTAACCCTATCCCTCCTAAGCATAATGTTGCGCTGTGAATTCATTGGCGATGTTCATTTTCCGCCTCGACTTCATGGGGACCTAACCCTACCCTAATCCCAACCCTAACCCTAACCCTAACCCTATCCCTCCTAAGGATAATGTTGTGCTGTCAATTCATTGCAGACATCCATTTTCTGCTTCGACTTCATGGGGACCTAACCCTCACCCTAAGCCTAAGCCTAACCCTATCCCTCCTAAGCATAATGTTGTGCTGTGAATTCATTGGCGACGTTCATTTTCCGTCTCGACTTCATGGGGACCTAACCCTAACCCTAATCCCAACCCTAACCCTAACACTAAACCTCGAATACGATTCTTCCATGTATTTTACCTGGAAAGATAGAATAGCCTGACTGAAAAGGTCATACCCCTCCTAAGCAAAATGTTGCACTGTGAATTCATTGCAGACATCCATTTTCCGCTTCGACTTCATGGGGACCTAACCCTATCTCTAACCCTAACCCTAACCCTATCCCTCCTAAGCATAATGTTGCGCTGTGCATTCATTGGCGACGTTCATTTTCTGCCTCGACTTCATGGGGACCTAAACCTACCCCAACCCTAACCCTAACCCAAATCCCAACCCTAACCCTAACCCTAACCCTATCCCTCCTAAGCATAATGTTGTACTGTCAATTCATTGCAGACGTCCATTTTCATCTTTGACTTCATTGGGACCTAACCCTCACCCTAAGCCTAACCCAAATCCTAACCCTAACCCTATCCCTCCTAAGCATAATGTTGTGCTGTGAATTCATTGGCGACGTTCATTTTCCGCCTCGACTTCATGGGGACCTAACCCTAACCCTAATCCCAACCCTAACCCTAACACTAAACCTTGAATATGATTCTTCCATGTATTTTACCTGGAAAGATAGAATAGTCTGACTGAAAAGGTCATAGCCCTCCTAAGCAAAATGTTGCACTGTGAATTCATTGCAGACATCCATTTTTCGCTTCGACTTCATGGGGACCTAACCCTAACCCTAACGCTAACCCTATCCGTCCTAAGCATAATGTTGCGCTGTGCATTTATTGGCGACATTCATTTTCTTCCTCAACTTCATGGGGCCCAACCCTAACCCTACCCCTAACCCCTACCTCCTAACCCTAACCCTCCTAAGCATAAGGTTGCGCTGTGAATTCATTGGGATCATTCATTTTCTGATTCGACTTCATGGGGACCTAACCCTAACCCTAATCCCAACCCTAACACTAACACTAAACCTCGAATGCGATTCTTTCATATATTTTACCTGGAAAGATAGAATAGCCTGACTGAGAAGGTCATACCCCTCCTAAGCACAATGTTGCACTGTGAATTCATTGGATACATCCATTTTCCGCTTCGACTTCATGGGGACCTAACCTTAACCCTAACCCTAATCCCAACCCTAACCCTAACACTAAACCTCGAATGCGATTCTTCCATGTATTTTACCTGGAAAGATAGAATAGTCTGACTGAAAAGGTCATACCCCTCCTAAGCACAATGTTGCACTGTGAATTCATTGCAGACATCCATTTTCTGCTTTGACTTCATGGGGACCTAACCCTAACCCTATCCCTCCTAAGCATAATGTTGCGCTGTGAATTCATTGGCGACATTCATTTTCTGCCTCGACTTCATGGGGCCCAACCCTAACCCTAATCCCAACCCTAACCCTAACACTAAACCTCGAATGCGATTCTTCCATGTATTTTACCTGGAAATATAGAATAGCCTGACTGAAAAGGTCATACCCCTCCTAAGCACAATGTTGCACTGTGAATTCATTGGATACATCCATTTTCCGCTTCGACTTCATGGGGACCTTACCCTAACCCTAACCCTAATCCCAACCCTAACCCTAATACTAAACGTTGAATGCGATTCTTCCATGTATTTTACCTGGAAAGATAGAATAGCCTGACTGAAAAGGTCATACCCCTCCTAAGCGCAATGTTGCGCTGTGAATTCATTGGCGACTTTCATTTTCCGCCTCGACTTCATGGGGACCTAACCCTAACTTTAATCCCAACCCTAACCCTAACACTAAAACACGAATGTGATTCTTCCATGTATTTTACCTGGAAAGATAGAATAGTCTGACTGAAAAGGTCATAGCCCTCCTAAGCAAAATGTTGCACTGTGAATTCATTGCAGACATCCATTTTCTGCTTCGACTTCATGGGGACCTAACCCTCACCCTAAGCCTAACCCTAACCCTATCCCTCCTAAGCATAATGTTGCGCTGTGAATTCATTGGCGACATTCATTTTCTGCCTCGACTTCATGGGGCCCAACCCTAACCCTAATCCCAACCCTAACCCTAACACTAAACCTCGAATGCGATTCTTCCATGTATTTTACCTGGAAATATAGAATAGCCTGACTGAAAAGGTCATACCCCTCCTAAGCACAATGTTGCACTGTGAATTCATTGGATACATCCATTTTCCGCTTCGACTTCATGGGGACCTTACCCTAACCCTAACCCTAACCCTAATCCCAACCCTAACCCTAACACTAAACGTTGAATGCGATTCTTCCATGTATTTTACCTGGAAAGATAGAATAGCCTGACTGAAAAGGTCATACCCTCCTAAGCGCAATGTTGCGCTGTGAATTCATTGGCGACTTTCATTTTCCGCCTCGACTTCATGGGGACCTAACCCTAACTTTAATCCCAACCCTAACCCTAACACTAAAACACGAATGTGATTCTTCCATGTATTTTACCTGGAAAGATAGAATAGTCTGACTGAAAAGGTCATAGCCCTCCTAAGCAAAATGTTGCACTGTGAATTCATTGCAGACATCCATTTTCTGCTTCGACTTCATGGGGACCTAACCCTCACCCTAAGCCTAACCCTAACCCTATCCCTCCTAAGCATAATGTTGTTCTGTGAATTCATTGGCGACGTTCATTTTCCGTCTCGACTTCATGGGGACCTAACCCTAACCCTAATCCCAACCCTAACCCTAACACTAAACGTTGAATGCGATTCTTCCATGTATTTTACCTGGAAAGATAGAATAGCCTGACTGAAAAGGTCATACCCCTCCTAAGCACAATGTTGCGCTGTGAATTCATTGGCGACTTTCATTTTCCGCCTCGACTTCATGGGGACCTAACCCTAACTTTAATCCCAACCCTAACCCTAACACTAAAACACGAATGTGATTCTTCCATGTATTTTACCTGGAAAGATAGAATAGTCTGACTGAAAAGGTCATAGCCCTCCTAAGCAAAATGTTGCACTGTGAATTCATTGCAGACATCCATTTTCTGCTTCGACTTCATGGGGACCTAACCCTCACCCTAAGCCTAACCCTAACCCTATCCCTCCTAAGCATAATGTTGTGCTGTGAATTCATTGGCGACGTTCATTCTCCGCCTCGACTTCATGGGGACCTAACCCTAACCCTAATCCCAACCCTAACCCTAACACTAAACCTCGAATACGATTCTTCCATGTATTTTACCTGGAAAGATAGAATAGCCTGACTGAAAAGGTCATACCCCTCCTAAGCAAAATGTTGCACTGTGAATTCATTGCAGACATCCATTTTCCGCTTCGACTTCATGGGGACCTAAACCTACCCTAACCCTAACCCTAACCCAAACCCAACCCTAACCCTAACCCTAACCCCTAACCCTAACCCTCCTAAGCATAATGTTGTACTGTCAATTCATTGCAGACATCCATTTTCATCTTTGACTTCATGGGGACCTAACCCTCACCCTAAGCCTAACCCAAATCCTAACCCTAACCCTATCCCTCCTAAGCATAATGTTGTGCTGTGAATTCATTGGCGACGTTCATTTTCCGTCTCGACTTCATGGGGACCTAACCCTAACCCTAATCCCAACCCTAACCCTAACACTAAACCTTGAATATGATTCTTCCATGTATTTTACCTGGAAAGATAGAATAGTCTGACTGAAAAGGTCATAGCCCTCCTAAGCAAAATGTTGCACTGTGAATTCATTGCAGACATCCATTTTCGCTTCGACTTCATGTGGACCTAACCCTAACCCTAACGCTAACCCTATCCGTCCTAAGCATAATGTTGCGCTGTGCATTTATTGGCGACATTCATTTTCTTCCTCAACTTCATGGGGCCCAACCTAACCCTACCCCTAACCCCTACCCTAACCCTAACCCTCCTAAGCATAAGGTTGCGCTGTGAATTCATTGGGATCATTCATTTTCTGATTCGACTTCATGGGGACCTAACCCTAACCCTAACCCTAATCCCAACCCTAACCCTAACACTAAACCTCGAATGCGATTCTTCCATGTATTTTACCTGGAAAGATAGAATAGCCTGACTGAAAAGGTCATACCCCTCCTAAGCGCAATGTTGCGCTGTGAATTCATTGGCGACTTTCATTTTCCGCCTCGACTTCATGGGGACCTAACCCTAACTTTAATCCCAACCCTAACACTAAACCACGAATGTGATTCTTCCATGTATTTTACCTGGAAAGATAGAATAGCCTGACTGAAAAGGTAATACCCTTCTAAACAAAATGTTGCACTGTGAATTCATTGGAGACATCCATTTTCCACTTCGACTTCATGGGGCCCAACCCTAACCCTAACCCTATCCCTCCTAAGCATAATGTTGCGCTGTGAATTCATTGGCAACGTTCGTTTTCCGCCTCGACTTCCTGGGGACCTAACCCTAATGCGAACCCTAACCCTAACACTGAACCTCGAATGCGATTCTTCCATGTATTTTAGCTGGAAAGATAGAATAGCCTGACTGAAATGGTCATACCCTCCTAGGCACAATGTTGCACTG
>NC_142014.1:862034-885270 GCF_049901735.1 Notechis scutatus
TTCGACTTCATGGGGACCTAACCTAACCCTAATCCCAACCTAACACTAACACTAAACCTCGAATCGATTCTTTCATGTATTTTACCTGGAAAGATAGAAGAGCCTGACTGAGAAGGTCATACCCCTCCCTAAGCACAATGTTGCACTGTGAATTCATTGGAGACATCCATTTTCCTTCGACTTCATGGGGATCTAACCCTAACCCTAACCTTAACCCTAAACCACTGAATGCGATTCTTCCATGTATTTTACCTGGAAAGATAGAATAGCCTGACTGAAAAAGGTCATACCCTCCTAAACACAATGTTGCACTGTGAATTCATTGGAGACATCCATTTTCCGCTTCGACTTCATGGGGACCTAACCCTAACCCTAACCTTAACCTAACCCTATCCCTCCTAAAAGCATAATAATTGCGCTGTGAATTCATTGGTGACGTTCATTTTCCGCCTCGACTTCATGGGGACCTAACCCTACCCTAATCCCAACCTAACCTAACCCTAACCTTAACCCTAAACCACGAATGCGATTCTTCCATGTATTTTACCTGGAAAGATAGAATAGCCTGACTGAAAAGGTCATACCCTCCTAAACACAATGTTGCACTGTGAATTCATTGGAGACATCCATTTTCAGCTTCGACTTCATGGGGACCTAACCTAACCCCAACCCCAGCCCCTAACCCTATCCCTCCCTAAGCATAATGTTGCACTGTAGATTCATTGGCGACATTCATTTTCTTCCTCGACTTCATGGGGCCCAACCCTAACCATAACCTAACCCTACCCTAACCCTACCCTAACCCTAACCCTCCTAAGCATAATGTTGCGCTGTGTGAATTCATTAGCGACATTCATTTTCTACCTCGACTTCATGGGGACCTAAACCTACCCTAACCCTAACCCAAATCCCAACCCTAACCCTAACCCTATCCCTCCTAAGCATAATATTGTACTGTCAATTCATTGCAGACATCCATTTTCATCTTCGACTTCATGGGGACCTAACCCTCACCCTAAGCCTAACCCAAATCCTAACCCTAACCCTATCCCTCCTAAGCATAATGTTGTGCTGTGAATTCATTAGCGACGTTCATTTTCCGTCTCGACTTCATGGGGACCTAACCCTAATCCCAACCCTAACCCTAACACTAAACCTTGAATATGATTCTTCCATGTATTTTACCTGGAAAGATAGAATAGTCTGACTGAAAAGGTCATAGCCCTCCTAAGCAAAATGTTGCACTGTGAATTCATTGCAGACATCCATTTTCGCTTCGACTTCATGGGGACCTAACCTAAAGCTAACCCTATCCGTCCTAAGCATAATGTTGCGCTGTGCATTTATTAGCGACATTCATTTTCTTCCTCAACTTCAATGGGGCCCAACCTAACCTAACCCTAACCCCTACCCTAACCTAACCCTCCTAAGCATAATGTTGCGCTGTGAATTCATTGGGATCATTCATTTTCTGATTCGACTTCATGGGGACCTAACCCTAACCCTAATCCCAACCCTAACACTAACACTAAACCTCGAATGCGATTCTTTCATGTATTTTACCTGGAAAGATAGAATAGCCTGACTGAGAAGGTCATACCCCTCCTAAGCACAATGTTGCACTGTGAATTCATTGGATACATCCATTTTCCGCTTCGACTTCATGGGGACCTTACCTAACCTAACCCTAACCCCTAATCCCAACCCTAACCCTAACACTAAACGTTGAATACGATTCTTCCATGTATTTTACCTGGAAAGATAGAATAGCCTGACTGAAAGGTCATACCGCTCCTAAGCGCAATGTTGCGCTGTGAATTCATTGGCGACTTTCATTTCCGCCTCGACTTCATGGGACCCTAACCTAACCTAATCCGGTCCCCACCCTAACCCTAACACTAAACCACGAATGTGATTCTTCCATGTATTTTACCTGGAAAGATAGAATAACCTGACTGAAAAAGTAATATCCCTCCTAAACAAAATGTTGCACTGTGAATTCATTGGAGACATCCATTTTCCGCTTCGACTTCATGGGGACCTAACCCTCACCCTAAGCCTAACCCTATCCCTCCTAAGCATAATGTTGTGCTGTGAATTCATTGGCGACGTTCATTTTCCGTCTCGACTTCATGGGGACCTAACCTAACCTAATCCCAACCCTAACCCTAACACTAAACCTCGAATACGATTCTTCCATGTATTTTACCTGGAAATATAGAATAGCCTGACTGAAAGGTCATACCCTCCTAAGCACAATGTTGCACTGTGAATTCATTGGATACATCCATTTTCCTTCGACTTCATGGGGACCTCACCTAACCCTAACCTAACCCTAATCCCAACCCTAACCTAACACTAAACGTTGAATGCGATTCTTCCATGTATTTTACCTGGAAAGATAGAATAGCCTGACTGAAAAGGTCATACCCTCCTAAAAGCGCAATGTTGCTGCTGTGAATTCATTGGCGACTTTCATTTTCATACCGACTTCATGGGGACCTAACCCTAACCCTAATCCCAACCCTAACCCTAACACTAAACCACGAATGTGATTCTTCCATGTATTTTACCTGGAAAGATAGGAATAACCTGACTGAAAAGGTAATACCCTCCTAAACAAAATGTTGCACTGTGAATTCATTGGAGACATCCATTTTCCGCTTCGACTTCATGGGGACCTAACCCTGAACCATAACCTAACCCTATCCCTCCTAAGCATAATGTTGCGCTGTGAATTCATTAGCGACGTTCGTTTTCCTCCTCGACCTCCTGGGGACCCTAACCCTAATGCGAACCTAACCCCTAACACTGAACCTCGAGATCGATTCTTCCATGTATTTTACCTGGAAAGATAGAATATTACTGACTGAAAAGGTCATACCCTCCTAAGCACAATGTTGCACTGTGAATTCATTGGCGACGTTCATTTTCACACTCGACTTCATGGGGACCAACCTAACCCTAATCCCAACCTAACCCTAAACCACGAATGCTGATTCTTCCATGTATTTTACCTGGAAAGATAGAATAGCCTGACTGAAAAGATCATACCCTCCTAAACACAATGTTGCACTGTGAATTCATTGGAGACATCCATTTTCCGCTTCGACTTCATGGGGACCTAACCCTATCTCTAACCCCCTAAACCTAACCCTATCCCTCCTAAGCATAATGTTGCGCTGTGCATTCATTGGCGACGTTCATTTCCGCCTCGACTTCATGGGGACTTAAACCTACCCTAACCCTAACCCAAATCCCAACCCTAACCCTAACCCTATCCCTCCGAAGCATAATGTTGTACTGTCAATTCATTGCAGACATCCATTTCATCTTCGACTTCATGGGGACCCTAACCCTCACCTAAGCCTAACCCAAATACTAACCCTAACCCTATACTCATTTTCTTTCTATACTCATTTTCTTCCTCGACTTCATGGGGCCCAACCCTAACCAACCAGTAACCCCTAACCCTACCCCTAACCCCTACCCGAACCCTAACCCTCCTAAGCATAATGTTGCGCTGTGAATTCATTGGCATCGTTCATTTTCTGATTAGACTTCATGGGGACCTCACCTAACCCTAATCCCAACCTAACCCTAACACTAAACCTCGAATACGATTCTTCCATGTATTTTACTTGGAAAGATAGAATACCCTGACTGAAAAGGTCATACCCTCCTAAGTGCAATGTTGCACTGTGAATTCGTGGAGACATCCATTTTCCGCTTCGACTTCATGGGGACCTAACCCTATCTCTAACCCTAACCCTAACCCTATCCCTCCTAAGCATAATGTTGCGCTGTGCATTCATTAGCGACGTTCATTTTTCCGCCTCGACTTCATGGGGACCTAAGCCTACCCTAACCCTAACCCAAATCCCAACCCCTAACCGCCGCCCCCCTAACCCTATCCCTCCTAAGCATAATGTTGTACTGTCAATTCATTGCAGACATCCATTTTCATCTTCGACTTCATGGGGACCTAACCCTCACCCTAAGCCTAACCCAAATCCAAACCCCTAACCCTATCCCTCCTAAGCATAATGTTGTGCTGTGAATTCATTGCAGACATCCATTTTCCGCTCCGACTTCATGGGGACCTAACCCTAAAGCTAACCCTATCCGTACGCCTAAGCATAACAATGTTGCGCTGTGCATTTATTGGTGACATTCATTTTCTTCCTCAACTTCATGAGGGCCCAACCTAACCCTAACCCTAACCCCCTACCTAACCCTAACCCTCCTAAGCATAATGTTGCGCTGTGAATTCATTAGGATCATTCATTTTCTGATTCGACTTCATGGGGACCTAACCCTAACCCTAATCCCAACCCTAACACTAACACTAAACCTCGAATTCGATTCTTTCATGTATTTTACCTGGAAAGATAGAATAGCCTGACTGAGAAGGTCATACCCTCCTAAGCCCAATGTTGCACTGTGAATTCATTGGATACATCCATTTTCGCTTCGACTTCATGGGGACCTTACCTAACCCTAAACCCTAACCCTAATCCCAACCCTAACCCTAACACTAAACGTTGAATGCGATTCTTCCATGAATTTTACCTGGAAAGATAGAATAGCCTGACTGAAAAGGTCATACCCTCCTAAGCGCAATGTTGCGCTGTGAATTCATTGGTGACTTTCATTTTCCGCCTCGACTTCATGGGGACCTAACCCTAACCCTAATCCCAACCCTAACCCTAACACTAACCAACGAATGTGATTCTTCCATGTATTTTACTTGGAAAGATAGAATAACCTGACTGAAAAGGTAATACCCCTCCTAAACAAAATGTTGCACTGTGAATTCATTGGAGACATCCATTTTCCGCTTCGACTTCATGGGGACCTAACCCTCACCTAAGCCTAACCCTATCCCTCCTAAGCATAATGTTGTGCTGTGAATTCATTGGCGGCGTTCATTTTCCGTCTCGACTTCATGGAGACCTAACCTAACCCTAATCCCAACCCCTAACCCTAACACTAAACCTCGAATACGCATTCTTCCATGTATTTTACCTGGAAAGATAGAATAGCCTGACTGAAAAGGTCATACCCCTCCTAAGCAAAATGTTGCACTGTGAATTCATTGCAGACATCCATTTTCGCTTCGACTTCATGGGGACCTAACCCTAACTTGCTAACCCTATCCCTCCTAAGCATAATGTTGTGCTGTGAATTCATTAGGCGACATTCATTTTCTTCCTCGACTTCATGGGGCCCAACCCTAACCCCTAACCCTAACCCTACCCATAAAACCTACCTAAACCTATCCCTCCTAAGCATAATGTTGTGCTGTGTGAATTGATTAGCGAGTGTTCATTTTCGCCTCGACTTCATGGGACCTAACCCTAACCCTAACCATAATCCCAACCCTCACCCTAACACTAAACCTCGAATGCGATTCTTCCATGTGATTTTACCTGGAAAAGTAGAATAGCCTGACTGAAAAGGTCATACCCCTCCTAAGCACAATGTTGCACTGTGGATTCATTGGAGACATCCATTTTCAGCTTAGAGCTTCATGGGGACCTAACCCTAACCCCAACCCAAACCTAACCCTATCCCTCCTAAGCATAATGTTGCACTGTGAATTCATTGGCGACATTCATTTTTCTTCCTCAACTTCATGGGGCCCAACCTAACCATAACCCTAACCCTACCCCTAACACCTACCTAACCCTAACCCTCCAAAGCATAATGTTGCTGTGATTTCATTGGCGACATTCATTTTCTGCCTCGACTTCATGGGGACCTAAACCTACCCTAACCCTAAGCCAAATCCTAACCTAACCCTAACCCTATCCCTCCTAATCATAATATTGTACTGTCAATTCATTGCAGACATCCATTTTCATCTTCGACTTCATGGGGACCTAACCCTCACCCTAACCCTAACCCAAATCCTAACCCTAACCCTATCCCTCCTAAGCATAATGTTGTGCTGTGAATTCATTGGCGTCTCCGTCTCGACTTCATGGGGACCTAACCCTAATCCCAACCCTAACCCTAACACTAAACCTTGAATATGATTCTTCCATGTATTTTACCTGGAAAGATAGAATAGTCTGACTGAAAAGGTCATAGCCCTCCTAAGCAAAATGTTGCACTGTGAATTCATTGCAGACATCCATTTCCGCTTCGACTTCATGGGGCCTAACCTAAGCTAACCCTATCCGTCCTAAGCATAATGTTGCACTGTGCATTTATTGGCGACATTCATTTTCTTCCTCAACTTCATGGGGCCAACCTAACCTAACCCTAACCCCCCTACCTAACCTAACCCTCCTAAGCATAATGTTGCTTGTGAATTCATTGGGATCATTAATTTTCTGATTCGACTTCATGGGGACCTAACCTAACCCTAATCCCAACCCTAACACTAACACTAAACCTCGAATGCGATTCTTCCATGTATTTTACCTGGAAAGATAGAATAGCCTGACTGAAAAGGTCATACCCTCCTAAGCACAATGTTGCACTGTGAATTCATTAGCGACTTTCATTTTCCGCCTCGACTTCATGGGGACCTAACCCTAACCTAATCCCAACCCTAACCCTAACACTAAACCACGAATGTGATTCTTCCATGTATTTTACCTGGAAAGATAGAATAACCTGACTGAAAAGGTAATATCCCTCCTAAACAAAATGTTGCACTGTGAATTCATTGGAGACATCCATTTTCCGCTTCGACTTCATGGGGACCTAACCCCCTCACCCTAAGCCTAACCCTATCCCTCCTAAGCATAATGTTGTGCTGTGAATACATTGGCGATGCGTTTGGCATTTTCCGTCTGGACTTCATGGGGACCTAACCCTCACCCTAAGCCTAACCCTAACCCTAACACTAAACCTCGAATACGATTCTTCCATGTATTTTACCTGGAAATATAGAATAGCCTGACTGAAAAGGTCATACCCCTCCTAAGCACAATGTTGCACTGTGAATTCATTGGATACATCCATTTTCCGCTTCGACTTCATGGGGACCTACCCTAACCCTAACCCTAACCCTAATCCCAACCCTAACCCTAACACTTTCTAAACGTTGAATGCGATTCTTCCATGTATTTTACCTGGAAATATAGAATAGCCTGACTGAAAAGGTCATACCCTCCTAAGCGCAATGTTGCACTGTGAATTCATTGGCGACTTTCATTTTCCACACTCGACTTCATGGGGACCTAACCCTCCAACCCTAATCCCAACCCTAACCCTAACACTAAACCACGAATGCGATTCTTCCATGTATTTTACCTGGAAAGAGAGAATAACCTGACTGAAAAGGTATTACCCTCCTAAACCAAATGTTGCACTGTGAATTCATTGGAGACATCCATTTTCTGCTTCGACTTCATGGGGACCTAACCGAACCATAACCCTAACCCTAACCCTATCCCTCCTAAGCATAATGTTGCGCTGTGAATTCATTAGCGACGATTCGTTTTCCACCTCGACCTCCTGGGGACCTAACCCTACCATAACGAACCCTAACCCTAACACTGAACCTCAGAATGCGATTCTTCCATGTATTTTACCTGGAAAGATAGAATAGCCTGACTGAAAAGGTCATACCCCTCCTAAGCACAATGTTGCACTGTGAATTCATTGGCGACGTTCATTTTCCACCTCGACTTCATGGGGACCAACCCTAACCCTAATCCCACCTAACCCTAAACCTACGAATGCGATTCTTCCATGTATTTTACCTGGAAAGATAGAATAGCCTGACTGAAAAGGTCATACCCTCCTAAACACAATGTTGCACTGTAAATTCATTGGAGACATCCATTTCGCTTCGACTTCATGGGGACCTAACCCTTCCTATCTCTAACCCTAAACCTAACCCTATCCCTCCTAAGCATAATGTTGCGCTGTGCATTCATTGGCGACGTTCATTTCCGCCTCGACTTCATGGGGACTTAAACCTACCTAACCCTAACCCAAATCACTTCCGGACCTAACCCTAACCCCCTATCCCTCCGAAGCATAATGTTGTACTGTCAATTCATTGCAGACATCCATTTCATCTTCGACTTCATGGGGACCTAACCCTCACCCTAAGCCTAACCCAAATCCTAACCCTAACCCTATACTCATTTCTTTCTATACTCATTTTCTTCCTCGACTTCATGAGGCCAAGCAGCCTAGCCATAACCTAACCCTACCCCTAACCCCTACCCTAACCCTAACCCTCCTAAGCATAATGTTGCGCTGTGAATTCATTGGCATCGTTCATTTTCTGATTCGACTTCATGGGGACCTCACCTAACCCTAATCCCAACCCTAACCCCTAACACTAAACCTCGAATACGATTCTTCCATGTATTTTACTTGGAAAGATAGAATACCCTGACTGAAAAGGTCATACCCCCCTCCTAAGTGCAATGTTGCGCTGTGCATTCATTGCGACGTTCATTTTCGCCCTCGACTTCATGGGGACCTAAGCCTACCCTAACCCTAACCCAAATCCCAACGCGCTAACCCTAACCCTATCCCTCCTAAGCATAATGTTGCACTGTCAATTCATTGCAGACATCCATTTTCATCTTCGACTTCATGGGGACCTAACCCTCACCCTAAGCCTAACCCAAATCCTAACCCCTATCCCTCCTAAGCATAATGTTGCGCTGTGCATTCATTAAGCGAATGTTCATTTCCGCCTCGACTTCATCGGACCTAAACCTTCCCTAACCCTAACCCAAATCCCAACCCTAACCCTAACCCTATCCCTCCTAAGCATAATGTTGTACTGTCAATTCATTGCAGACATCCATTTTCATCTTCAACTTCATGGGGACCTAACCCTCACCCTAAGCCTCAACCCAAATCCAAACCCTAACCCTATCTCTCCTAAGCATAATGTTGTGCTGTGAATTCATTGCAGACATCCATTTTCCGCTTCGACTTCATGGGGACCTAACCTAAAGCTAACCCTCTCCGTCCTAAGCATAATGTTGCGCTGTGCATTTATTAGCGAGCATTCATTTTCTTCCTCAACTTCATGGGGCCCAACCCTAACCCTAACCCTAACCCCTACCCTAACCCTAACCCTCCTAAGCATAATGTTGCTGTGAATTCATTGGATACATCCATTTTCGGCGTCGACTTCATGGGGACCTTACCTAACCCTAACCCTAACCCTCATCCCAACCCTAACCCTAACACTAAACGTTGAATGCGATTCTTCCATGTATTTTACCTGGAAAGATAGAATAGCCTGACTGAAAAGGTCATACCCCTACTAAAGCGCAATGTTGCGCTGTGAATTCATTGGCGAAGTTTCATTTTCATACCGACTTCATGGGGACCTAACCCTAACCCTAATCCCAACCCTAACCCTAACACTAACCAACTAATGTGATTCTTCCATGTATTTTACTTGGAAAGATAGAATAACCTGACTGAAAAGGTAATACCCTCCTAAACAAAATGTTGCACTGTGATGCTTCATTGGAGACATCCATTTTTCCTTCCACTTCATGGGGACCCTAACCCTCACCTAAGCCTAACCCTATCCCTCCTAAGCATAATGTTGTGCTGTGAATTCATTGGCGCGTTCATTTTCCGTCTAGAGCTTCATGGGACCTAACCCTAACCTAATCCAACCTAACCCTAACACTAAACCTCGAATCCGATTCTTCCATGTATTTTACCTGGAAAGATAGAATAGCCTGACTGAAAAGGTCATACCCTCCTAAGCAAATGTTGCACTGTGCAATTCATTGCAGACATCCATTTTCCTTCGACTTCATGGGGACCTAACCCTAACCCTAACCTAACCCTAACCCTATCCCTCCTAAGCTTGCCAATGTTGCACTGTGAATTCATTGGCGACATTCATTTTCTTCCCTCGACTTCATGGGGCCCCAGCCTAACCAAAACCCTAACCCTACCCTAACACCTGCCCCTAACCCCTAACCCTCCTAAGCATAATGTTGCTGTGAATTCATTAGCGACATTCATTTTTCTGCCTCGACTTCATGGGGACCCTAAACTGCAACCTAAGCCAAATCCTAACCCTAACTAACCCCTGACGAAACCCTCCTAAGCATAATGATGTGCTGTGAATTGATTGGCGATGTTCATTTTCCGCCTGGGCTTCATGGGGACCTAACCTAACCCTAACCATAATCCCAACCCTAACCCTAACACTAAACCTCGAATCTGATTCTTCCATGTATTTTACCTGGAAAAAGTGAATAGCCTGACTGAAAAGGTCATACCCCTCCTAAGCACAATGTTGCTGTGGATTCATTGGAGACATCCATTTTCAGATTCGACTTCATGGGGACCTAACCCTAACCTAACCCTAACCCTAACCCTATCCCTCCTAAGCATAATGTTGCTGTGAATTCATTGGCGACATTCATTTTCTTCCTCGACTTCATGGGGCCCGCCTAACCTAACCCCAACCCCTAACCCTACCTAACCCTAACCCTCCTAAGCATAATGTTGCGCTGTGAATTCATTGGGACATCCATTTTCTGCCCCGACTTCATGGGGACCTAACCTAACCCTAACCCTAACCCTCCTAACCCAAATCCGTAATTCTTTGGCCCCTTCTTTCCCCCCCACCCCCCCCTAACCCTAACCCTAACCCTAACCCTATGCCCTCCTAAGCATAATGTTGTACTGTCAATTCATTGCAGACATCCATTTTCTCTTCGACTTCATGGGGACCTAACCTCACCCTAAGCTAACCCAACCCTAACCCCTAACCCTATCCTCCTAAGCATAATGTTGTGCTGTGAATTCATTGGCGACGTTCATTTTCCGTCTCGACTTCATGGGGACCTAACCCTAACCCTAATCCCAACCCTAACCCTAACACTAAACCTTGAATATGATTCTTCCATGTATTTTACCTGGAAAGATAGAATAGTCTGACTGAAAAGGTCATAGCCCTCCTAAGCAAAATGTTGCACTGTGAATTCATTGCAGACATCCATTTTCGCTCGACTTCATGGGGGCCTAACCCTAACCTAAACCTAACCCTATCCCTCCCTAAGCATAATGTTGCGCTGTGATTCATTGCGACATTCATTTTCTTCCTCAACTTCATGGGGCCCACCCCTAACCCTAACCCTAACCCCTACCCTAACCCTAACCCTCCTAAGCATAATGTTGCGCTGTGAATTCATTGGGATCATTCATTTTCTGACTCGACTTCATGGGGACCTAACCCTAACCCTAATCCCAACCCTAACCCTAACACTAAACCTCGAATGCGATTCTTCCATGTATTTTACCTGGAAAGATAGAATAGTCTGACTGAAAAGGTCATAGCCCTCCTAAGCACAATGTTGCACTGTGAATTCATTGGATACATCCATTTTCCGCTTCGACTTCATGGGGACCTAACCCTAACCCTAACCCTAATCCCAACCCTAACCCTAACACTAAACCTCGAATCCGATTCTTCCATGTATTTTACCTGGAAAGATAGAATAGCCTGACTGAAAAGGTCATACCCTCCCTAAGCACAATGTTGCACTGTGAATTCATTGGAACATCCATTTTCCGCTTCGACTTCATGGGGACCCTAACCCTAACCCTAACCCTAACCCCTAACCCTAAACCACAATCGATTCTTCCATGATTTTACCTGGAAACTAGAATACCCTGAAAAGGTCATACCCTCCTAAGCACAATGTTGCACTGTGAATTCATTGCTCCATTTTCGCTTCGACTTCATGGGACCCTAACCCTAACCCTAATCCCAACCCTAACCCTAACCCCTACAACCGTTATGCGATTCTTCCATGTATTTTACCTGAAGAGAATAGCCTGACTGAAAGGTCATACCCCTCCTAAGCACAATGTTGCGCTGTGAATTCATTGGCGACATCCATTTTCCGCCTCGACTTCATGGGGACCTAACCTAACCCTAACCCTAATCCCACCCTAACCCTAACACTAAACCTGAATACGATTCTTCCATGTATTTTACCTGGAAAGATAGAATAGCCTGACTGAAAAGGTCATACCCTCCTAAGCAAAATGTTGCACTGTGAATTCATTGGAGACATCCATTTTCCGCTTCGACTTCATGGGGACCTACCTAACCCTAACCCTAACTAACCCTATCCCTCCTAAGCATAATGTTTGCTAAGCCCAACTCCCCCCCCCCCCCCCCCCTAAGCATAATGTTGACTGTGATTCATTGCTTCCTCTTCCCTCGACTTCATGGGGACCCAACCCTAACCCTAACCCAACCCTACCCTAACCCTACCCTCCCTAAGCATAATGTTGTGCTGTGAATTCATTGGGACATCCATTTTCCGACCTCGACTTCATGGGGACCTAACCCTAACCCTAATCCCAACCCTAACCCTAACACTAAACCTCGAATGCGATTCTTCCATGTATTTTACCTGGAAAGATAGAATAGCCTGACTGAAAAGGTCATACCCCTCCTAAGCACAATGTTGCACTGTGAATTCATTGGAGACATCCATTTTCCGCTTCGACTTCATGGGGACCTAACCCTAACCCTAACCCTAACCCCTAACCCGAATCGATTCTTCCAGATTTTACCTGGAGAGAATAGCCTGCTGACCTATACCCTCCTAAGCACAATGTTGCGCTGTGAATTCATTGGCGACATCCATTTTCGCCTCGACTTCATGGGGGCCTAACCCTAACCCTAACCCTAACCCTACCCTAACCCTAATCCCAACCTAACTAACCAACCTAACACTAACCCTAACCCTGAAACCCATTCTTCCATGTATTTTACCTGGAAGATAGAACGCCTGACCTGAAGGCCATACCCTCCTAAGCACAATGTTGTACTGTGAATTCATTGGAGACATCCATTTTCCGCTCGACTTCATGGGGACCTAACCCTAACCCTAATCCCAACCCTAACCCTAACACTAAACCTTGAATATGATTCTTCCATGTATTTTACCTGGAAAGATAGAATAGCCTGACTGAAAAGGTCATACCCCTCCTAAGCACAATGTTGCACTGTGAATTCATTGCAGACATCCATTTTCCGCTCCGACTTCATGGGGACCTAACCCTAACCCTAACCCTAACCCTATCCGTCCTAAGCATAATGTTGGCTGTGCATTTATTGGCGACATTCATTTTCTTCCTCAACTTCATGGGGCCCAACCCTAACCCTAACCCGAACCCCTACCCTAACCCTAACCCTCCTAAGCATAATGTTGCGCTGTGAATTCATTGGGATCATTCATTTTCTGATTCGACTTCATGGGGACCTAACCCTAACCCTAATCCCAACCCTAACACTAACACTAAACCTCGAATGCGATTCTTTCATGTATTTTACCTGGAAAGATAGAATAGCCTGACTGAGAAGGTCATACCCTCCTAAGCACAATGTTGCACTGTGAATTCATTGGATACATCCATTTTCGCTTCGACTTCATGGGGACCTAACCCTAACCCTAACCCTAATCCCAACCCTAACCCTAACACTAAACCTCGAATGCGATTCTTCCATGTATTTTACCTGGAAAGATAGAATAGTCTGACTGAAAAGGTCATACCCTCCTAAGCACTGATGTTGCACTGTGAATTCATTGGAGACATCCATTTTCTGCTTTGACTTCATGGGGACCTAACTCTAACCCTAACCCTACCCTAACCCTACTACCCTAACCCAAACCCTATCCCTCCCTAAGCATAATGTTGCGCTGTGAATTCATTGGCGACATTCATTTTCTGCCTCGACTTCATGGGGACTAACCCAACCTAACCTAATCCCAACAGTAACCCCTAACACTAAACCTCGAATGCGATTCTTCCATGTATTTTACCTGGAAATATAGAATAGCCTGACTGAAAAGGTCATACCCTCCTAAGCAAAATGTTGCACTGTGAATTCATTGGATACATCCATTTTCCGCTTCGACTTCATGGGGACCTTACCTAACCTAACCTAACCCTAATCCCAACCCTAACCTAACACTAAAACGTTGAATACGATTCTTCCATGTATTTTACCTGGAAAGATGAATAGCCTGACTGAAAGGTCATACCCCTCCTAAGCGCAATGTTGCGCTGTGAATTCATTAGCGACTTTCATTTTCCGCCTCGACTTCATGGGGACCTAACCTAACTTTAATCCCAACCCTAACCCTAACACTAAACCACGAATGTGATTCTTCCATGTATTTTACCTGGAAAGATAGAATAACCTGACTGAAAAGGTAATACCCTCTAAACAAAATGTTGCACTGTGAATTCATTGGAGACATCCATTTTCGTTCCGACTTCATGGGGACCTAACCTAACCTAACCTAACCCTATCCCTCCTAAGCATAATGTTGCTGCTGTGAATTCATTGGCGACGTTCGTTTTCCGCCTCGACTTCCTGGGGACCTAACCTAATGCGAACTCTAACCCTAACACTGAACCTCGAATACGATTCTTCCATGTATTTTACCTGGAAAGATGAGAATAGCCTGACTGAAAGGTCATACCCTCCTAAGCACAATGTTGCACTGTAAATTCATTGGAGACATCCATTTTCACTCGACTTCATGGGGACCTAACCTAACTAACCCTCCCTAACCTAAACCAGATAAATTCTTCCATGTATTTTACCTGGAAGATAGAATAGCCTGACTGAAAGGTCATACCTCCCTAAACACAATGTTGCACTGTGAATTCATTGGAGACATCCATTTTCGCTTCGACTTCATGGGGACCTAACCATAACCCAAACCCTAACCCTAACCCTAACCCCTAAACTATCCACTCCTAAGCATAATGTTGCACTGTGAATTCATTGGCGACATTCATTTCGGCCCTCGACTTCATGGGGACCCTAACCCTAACGCTAACCCGTAACCTAACCCTAACACTAAGAACCTACGAATTATGACCTTCTTCATGTATTTTACCTGGAAAGATAGAATAACCTGACTGAAAAGGTAATACCCTCCTAAACAAAATGTTGCACTGTGAATTCATTGGAGACATCCATTTTAAGCAGGGACTTCATGGGGACCTAACCCTAACCCTAATCCTTCAACACTAACACTAAACGAAACTCAGATACGATTCTTTTATGTATTTTACCTGGAAAGATGGAATAGCCTGACTGAGAAGGTCCCCTACCCTCCTAAGCACAATGTTGCACTGTGAATTCATTGCGATACATCCATTTTCTGCTTTGACTTCATGGGGACCTAACGCTATCCTAACCCTAACCCTAACCCCCTAACCCGATCCTCCCAGCCGTGTTGCCTGAAAATAATGCCGGCTGGGTCATCTCCTAAGCAATTCGCCTTCATTGGCCCATTTCCCGACTTCTATGGGGCCTAGCCCTAACCCCTTCGCCTAACCCTATCCTCCCTAAGCATAATGTTGCGTGAATTCATTAGAGACATCCTTTTCCGCTTGACTTCATAGGGCCCTAACCCTAACCTAACCCTAACCCTAAGCCTAACCCTATCCCTCCCTAAGCATAATGTTGCGCTGTGAATTCATTGGCGGGTTCACCATTTTCCCCTCGACTTCATGGGGGCCTAACCTAACCCTAATCCCAACCCTAACCCTAACACTAAACCTCAAACGATTCTTCCATGTATTTTACCTGGAAAGATAGAATAGCCTGACTGAAAGGTCATACCCTCCTAAGCACAATGTTGCACTGTGAATTCATTGGCGACATCCATTTTCTTCTTCGACTTCATGGGGACCTAACCCTAACCCTAATCCCAACCCTAACCCTAACCTAAACCGAAGGATTCTTCCATGTATTTTACCTGGAAAGATAGATGCCTGACTGAAAAGGTCATACCCCTCCTAAGCAAATGTTGCACTGTGAATTCATTGGAGACATCCATTTTCGCTTCGACTTCATGGGACCTAACCTAACCCTAACCCCCCTAACCTAACCCTAACCCTATCCTCCTAAGCATAATGTTGCGCTGTAATTCATTGGCGCTTCATTTTCTGCCTCGACTTCCTGGGGGGCCTAACCCTAATCCCTAACTCCTAACCTAAACCTCGGTCGATTCTTCCATATTTTACCTAAAAATGCCTAACGAAGTCATCCCTCCTAAGCACAATGTTGCACTGTGAATTCATTGGAGCATCCATTTTCCGCTTCGACTTCATGGGGACCTAACCCTAACCCTAATCCCTAACCCTAACCAACCCTAAGCCTGAATCATTCTTCCATGTATTTTACCTGGAAAGATAGAATAGCCTGACTGAAAGGTCATACCCTCCTAAGCACAATGTTGCACTGTGAATTCATTGGCAGACATCCATTTTCGCCTCGACTTCATGGGGACCTAACCTAACCCTAATCCCGACCCTAGCCCTAAGCCCAGATGCATTCTTCCTGTATTTTACCTGGAAGCAATGCCTGACTGAAAGCCTAACCCTGGTCCCCCTCCTCCAACCAAATGTTGCGCTGTAAATTCATTGGAGACATCCATTTCCCCCTCGACTTCACAGGGGCTCACCTAACCCTAACCTAACCCTAACCTATCCCTCCCTAAGCATAATGTTGCGCTGTCAATTCATTGGCGACATCCATTTTCCGCCTCGACTTCATAGGGACCTACCCTAACCCTAACCTAACCCTAACCCTAACCCTACACATTGAATGCATTCTTCCATGCATTTTACCTGAAAGGACAGCCTGACTGAACCTCCCTCCTAAGCACAATGTGTGCCTGTGAATTCATTGCGACGTCCATTTTCTCGCTCGACTTCATGGGGACCTAACCTAACCTAACCCTAATCCCAACCCTAACCCTAACAAACCAGCCGATTCTTCCAGTATTTTACCTGGAAAGTAGAAAGCCTGACTGAAAAGGTCATACCCTCCTAAGCAAAATGTTGCACTGTGAATTCAGTGGAGACATCCATTTTCGCTTCGACTTCATGGGGCCTAACCCTAACCCTAACCCTAACCCTAACCCTATCCTCCCTAAGCATAATGTTGCGCTGTAATCATTGGCGGCGTGTTCATTCTTCCACCTCCTAGCGCGCCTGACCTGGACCAACCCGCCCTAACCCAACCCTAACCCCTAAGTCTCCCTCCTAAGCATAATGTTGTGCTGTCAATTCATTGGCGACGTCCATTTTCTGCCTCGACTTCATGGGGGCCTAACCCTAACCCTAACCCTAATCCCAACCCTAACCCTAACACTAAACCTCGAATGCGATTCTTCCATGTATTTTACCTGGAAAGATGAATAGCCTGACTGAAAGGTCATACCCCTCCCTAAGCACAATGTTGCACTGTGAATTCATTGCAGACATCCATTTTCGCTTCGACTTCATGGGGGCCTACCCCTAACCTAACCTAACCCTATCCCTCCCTAAGCATAATGTTGCGCTGTGAATTCATTGCGCGTTATTTTCCTCCTCGACTTCATGGGGCCCTAACCGCCCTACCTAACTAACCTCGACGATTCCCTATTTTACCCCTGGGGTAGCCCTAAGGCCCTATCCCTCCCTAAGCATAATGTTGCGCTGTGAATTCATTGGCGACGTCCATTTTCCGCCTCGACTTCATGGGGACCTAACCTCCTAACCCCTAATCCCAACCCTAACCCTAACACTAAACCTCAAATGCGATTCTTCCATGTATTTTACCTGGAAAGATAGAATAGCCTGACTGAAAAGGTCATACCCTCCTAAGCACAATGTTGCACTGTGAATTCATTGCAGACATCCATTTTCCACGCTTCGACTTCATGGGGACCTAACTTCCTAACCCTAACCCTAACCCTATCCCTTACCCTAACACTAACGTGCGGCTGCATTCCCCCCCCTTCCATGTCATTTTGCCTGGAGCGAAGAAAGCCTGACTCGACCAACCCTCCTTACCCTCCTAAGCATAATGTTGCCTGTGAATTCATTGGCGACATCCATTTTCCCTTCGACTTCATGGGGACCTAACCCTAACCTAACCCTAACCCTAATCCCACCCCTAACCCTAACAGCCTTAATGCGATTCTTCCATGTATTTTACCTGGAAAGATAGAATAGCCTGACTAAAAGGTCATACCCTCCTAAGCGTAATGTTGCGCTGTGAATTCATTGGACATCCATTTTCCGCCTCGACTTCATGGGGACCTAACCCTAACCCTATCCCAACCCTAACCTAACCTAACACTAAACCTCAATGCATTCTTCCAGTATTTTACCTGGAAGTAGAATAGCCTGACTGAGGTCTGCCCTCCCTAAGCAAAATGTTGCACTGTGAATTCATTGGAGACATCCATTTTCCGCTTCGACTTCATGGGGGCCTAACCCTAACCCTAACCTAACCCTAACCCCAACCAAGTGCCCTCCCTAGCCCTCCCCTAGCATAATGTTGCGCTGTAATTCATTGCGCGTCCATTTCCCCCCCCTGACTGGCTTCAGGGACCCTAACCCCAACCAACCCTAACCCTAACACTAAACCTCGAATCGTTCTTCCATGTATTTTACCTGGAAAGATAGAATAGCCTGACTGAGAAGGTCATACCCTCCTAAGCACAATGTTGCACTGTGAATTCATTGGCGACATCCATTTTCGCCTCGACTTCATGGGGACCTAACCTCCCCTAACCCTAACCCTAATCCCAGCCCTAACCCTAACACTAAACCTCGAATGCGATTCTTCCATGTATTTTACCTGGAAAGATAGAATGGCCTGACTGAAAAGGTCCATACCCCTCCTAAGCACAATGTTGCACTGTGAATTCATTGGAGACATCCATTTTCGCTTCGACTTCATGGGGATCCTAACCCTACCCCTAATCCCTAACCCTAACCCTATCCCTCCTAAGCAAATAATTTGCGCTGTGATTTCTTGGCGACATCCATTTCCGCCTCGACTTCATGGGGCCTAACCCTACCCCTAACCCTAACCCTAACCCTCTCTGCAACGTGACGCATTCATTGCAGACATCCATTTTGCCCGACTTCTAGGACCTAGCCCTAACTAACCCCTAATCCTAACCCTATCCCTCCTAAGCATAATGTTGTGCTGTGAATTCATTGGGACGTCCATTTTCCGCCTCGACTTCATGGGGACCTAACCTAACCCTAATCCCAACCCTAACCCTAACACTAAACCTCGAATGCGATTCTTCCATGTATTTTACCTGGAAAGATAGAATAAGCCTGACTGAAAAGGTCATACCCCTCCTAAGCGCAAATGTTGCACTGTGAATTCATTGGAGACATCCATTTTCGCTTCGACTTCATGGGGACCTAACCCTAACCTAATCCCTAACCCTAACCCCTAGCCTGAACCTGTGAGTCACGACTCATTCTTCCATGTTACCTGGAAAGATAATAGCCTGACTGAAAAGGCTCCCTCCTCCTAAGCACAATGTTGCACTGTGAATTCATTGGCGACGTCCATTTTCCGCTTCGACTTCATGGGGGCCACTAACCCTAACCCTAACCCTAATCCCAACACTAACCCTAACACTAAACCTCGAATGCGATTCTTCCATGTATTTTACCTGGAAAGTAGAATAGCCTGACTGAAAAGGTCATACCCCTCCTAAGCACAATGTTGCACTGTGAATTCATTGGAGACATCCATTTTCCGCCCCGACTTCATGGGGACCTACCTAACCCTAACCCTAATCCCAACCTAACCTAACACTAAACCGGCAGATGCGATTCTTCCATGTATTTTACCTGGAAAGATGATAGCCTGACTGAAAGTCATACCCTCCCTAAGCACAATGTTTGCACTGTGAATTCATTGGAGACATCCATTTTCCGCTCCGACTTCATGGGGACCTAACCTAACCCAACCCCAACCCTAACCCTAACCCTGTCCCTCCTAAGCATAATGTTGCGCTGTGAATTCATTGCGGCGTTCATTTTCCGCCTCGACTTCATGGGGACCTAACCTACCTAATCCCAACCTAACCTAACCCGGCCCGACCCCCTACCCAACCTAAGCATAATGTTGTACTGTCAATTCATTGCATCCTTTTCATCTCGACTTCATGAGGACCTAACCCTACCCTAAGCCTAACCCAAACCCTACCTAACCCTATCCCTCCTAAGCATAATGTTGTGCTGTGAATTCAGTGCGGCGTTCATTTTCCGTCTCGACTTCTGGGGACCTAGCCCTAACCCTAATCCCAACCCTAACCCTAACACTAAACCTTGAATACGATTCTTCCATGTATTTTACCTGGAAAGATAGATAGTCTGACTGAAAAGGTCATAGCCCTCCTAAGCAAAATGTTGCACTGTGAATTCATTGCAGACATCCATTTTCCGCTTCGACTTCATGGGACCTAACCCTAACCTAACGCTAACCCTATCCGTCCTAAGCATAATGTTGCGCTGTGCATTTATTGGCGACATTCATTTTCTTCCTCAACTTCATGGGCCCAGCCTAACCCTAACCCTAACCCCTACCTAACCCTAACCCTCCTAAGCATAATGTTGCGCTGTGAGTTCATTGGTCATTCATTTTCTGATTCGACTTCATGGGGGCCTAACCCTAACCCTAATCCCAACCCTAACACTAACACTAAACCTCGAATGCGATTCTTTCATGTATTTTACCTGGAAAGATAGAATAGCCTGACTAGAAGGTCATACCCTCCTAAGCACATGTTGCACTGTGAATTCATTGGATACATCCATTTTCCGCTTCGACTTCATGGGACCTAACCCTAACCTAACCCTAATCCCAACCCTAGCCCTAACACTAAACCTCGAATCGATTCTTCCATGTATTTTACCTGGAAAGATAGAATAGTCTGACTGAAAGGTCATACCCTCCTAAGCACAATGTTGCCTGTAATTCATTGGAGACATCCATTTTCTGCTTTGACTTCATGGGGACCTAACCTAACCCTAACCTAACCCCGACCCCTAACCCCTACCTAACCCTAACCCTATCCCTCCTAAGCATAATGTTGCGCTGTGAATTCATTGGCGACATTCATTTTCTGCCTCGACTTCATGGGGCCCAGCCTAACCCTAACCCTAATCCCAGCCCCTAACCCTAACACTAAACCTCGAATGCGATTCTTCCATGTATTTTACCTGGAATATAGAATAGCCTGACTGAAAAGGTCTACCCTCCTAAGCACAATGTTGCACTGTGAATTCATTGGATACATCCATTTTCGCTTCGACTTCATGGGGACCTTACCTAACCCTAACCCTAACCTAATCCCAACCCTAACCCTAACACTAAGCGTTGATGCGATTCTTCCATGTATTTTACCTGGAAAGATAGAATAGCCTGACTGAAAAGGTCATACCCTCCCTAAGCGCAATGTTGCGCTGTGAATTCATTAGCGACTTTCATTTTCCGCCTCGACTTCACGGGGACCTAACCCTAACTTGTCCCAACCCCTAACCCTAACACTAAACCACGAATGTGATTCTTCCATGTATTTTACCTGGAAAGATGAATAGCCTGACTGAAAAGGTAATACCCTCCTAAGCAAAATGTTGCACTGTGAATTCATTGGAGCATCCTTTTCCGCTTCGACTTCATGGGGGCCTAACCCTAACCCTAACCCTAACCCTATCCCTCCTAAGCATAATGTTGCGCTGTGAATTCATTAGCGGCGTTCGTTTTCCGCCTCGACTTCCGAGGGGCCTAACCCTAATAGCCCGAACCCTAACCCTAACACTAAACCTCGAATGCGATTCTTCCATGTATTTTACCTGGAAAGATAGAATAGCCTGACTGAAAAGGTCATACCCTCCCTAAGCACAATGTTGCACTGTGAATTCATTGGGACGTCCATTTTTCGCTTCGACTTCATAGGGGTCCTAACCCTAACCTAACCTAACCCCTAACCCCTAGCCTAAACCACCAGGCGATTCTTCCATGTATTTTACCTGGAAAGATGTGGCCTGACGAGTCATACCCTCCCTAAGCACAATGTTGCGCTGTGAATTCATTGGCGACGTCCATTTTCCGCCTCGACTTCATAGGGACCTAACCCTAACCCTAACCGCCTAACCCCTAACCTAACCTAAACCGAATGCGATTCTTCCGTTTTACCTGGAGATGATGCCTGACTGAAAGGTCATACCCTCCTAAGCACAATGTTGCACTGTAAATTCATTGGGACATCCATTTTCCGCCTCGACTTCATGGGGGCCTAACCCTAACCCTAACCCCACCCGATCCCTAACAAAGGCGAGTCATTCTTCCGGTTTTGCCTGGAAATGCCTGCTGAAACCCTACTCCTCCTAAGCGCAATGTTGCACGTCAATTCATTGCAGACATCCATTTCCGCTTCGACTTCATGGGGGCCTAACCCCTAGCCTAACCCTAACCCGATCCCCCCTAAGCATAATGTTGCCTGCTGTGAATTCATTGGCGGCGTTCATTTTCCGCCCTCGACTTCATGGGGACCTAACCTAACCCTAATCCCAACCCTAACCTAACACTAAACCTCGAATCCGATTCTTCCAGTATTTTACCTGGAAAGGTGAATAGCCTGACTGAAAGGTCATACCCTCCTAAGCAAAATGTTGCACTGTGAATTCATTGGAGACATCCATTTTCGCTTCGACTTCAGGGACCTAACCCTAACCTAACCCTAACCCTAACCCTACCCTCCTCTAAGCATAATGTTGCGCTGTAATTCATTGGCGACGTTCATTTTCGCCTCGACTTCATGGGCCTAACCCGAATCCCCCCCCTCAACCTCCCCCTTCTTGTATTTAACCTGGAAAATGAATAACCCGACTGAAGTCCTACCCTCCTAAGCATAATGTTGTACTGTGAATTCATTGGAGACGTCCATTTTCCGCCTCGACTTCATGGGGACCTACCCTAACCCTAACCCTAACCTAACCCCTAACACTAAACCACGAATCGGATTCTTCCATGTATTTTACCTGGAAAGATAGAATAGCCTGACTGAAAAGGTCATACCCCTCCCTAAGCACAATGTTGCACTGTGAATTCATTGGGACATCCATTTCCGCTTCGACTTTATGGGGACCTTAACTCTAACCTCCTAACCCTAACTATATCCTCCGAATGCATTCTTCCTTCTCTTTACCTGGAAAAGAATAGCCTGACTAAAGGTCCTCACCCCCCTAGCAGCTAATGTTGCACTGTAATTCGTGGACACATCCATTTCGCCCACTTCTGCGGGACCCTCCCCTTCTCCTCCTAACCCCTATCCTCTAAGCATATTTGTTGCGCGTGAATTCATTAGCGACGTTCATTTTCCCTTCGACTCGGGGACCTAACCTACTAACCCTAATCCCAACCTAA